>NC_041008.1:28320407-28623035 GCF_004193775.1 Glycine soja | reverse complement strand
CAAGTCATGAGTTCATTGGCCTGCCTGGATGGTTAGGGCACATGCTTCATATTCGGCCATGTTGTTGGTGCAGTCAAATCCTAGCCTGGCTGTGAAAGGTACACATTGATTGTCCGGAGAGACCAACACTGCCCCAACGCCATGACCTAGAATGTTTGACGCTCCGTCAAACCATACGGTCCATTTGTCCCGATCTTCGACCAATTTTTCCTCAAACAAGGCCATGATGTCCTCATCCGGGAATTCAGGATGCATGGGCTGGTAGTCGTTAAGAGGCTGTTGAGCCAAATAATCTGCTAAGGCACTTCCTTTTATCGCCTTTTGGGGTGACGTAGACTATATCAAACTCGGATAGCAGGACTTGCCACCGGGCGATTCGTCCCGTGAGAGCTGGCTTTTCAAAGATGTACTTAACCGGGTCCATTTTGGATATCAACCAGGTAGTATGGCTCAGCATGTACTGCTTAGGCGATGGGATGCCCATACTAAAGCACAACACGTTCTTTCGAGCAAGGAGTAATTCATCTCACAGGTCGTGAACTTCTTACTTAGGTAGTAAACAGCGCGCTCTTCTTCCCAGATTCGTCATGTTGCCCCAGCATACACCCCATTGACTCGTCCAAGATTGTCATGTACAAAATGAGAGGCCTTCCAGGTACTGGTGGCATAAGCACGGGAGGATTCATAAGGCACTTTTGATCCTTCCAAAAGCTTCTTGGCAATCCTCATTCCAGCGATCAGTTTGGCTCACAAATGGCGGTGAGCTGTGATATGAATCTGGCAATATAATTCAAGCGTCCCAGGAAACCTCGGACTTGCCTCTCTGTACGGGGTTCTGGCATCTCAAGGATAGCCTTCACCTTTTCGGGGTCTACCTCTATCCCTTTCTGGCTTACAACGAAACCAAGCAATTTCCCTGATTTCACCCCAAAGGTACACTTAGCGGGGTTCAACCTTAATTGATATTTCTTAAGCCTTTCGAACAACTTCCGCAGGTTGACAAGGTGTTCTTTCCTCGGATTTAGATTTAGCAATTATGTCATCCACGTAGGCCTCGATCTCTTGATGCATCATATCATGGAACAAAGCTACCATGGCCCGTTGATAAGTTGCCCCGGCATTCTTGAGTCCAAAGGACATCACCTTGTAACAGAACGTCCCCCACAGGGTGACGAAAGTAGTCTTTTCCATATCCTCGGGCGCCATCTTTATCTGATTGTAACCAGAGAAACCGTCCATGAAGGAAAATAAAGCGAATTGGCCGTGTTATCTACGAGGATATCGATGTGTGGTAAAGGAAAATTGTCCTTGGACTGGCCTGATTCAGGTCCCGATAATCCACACACATTCGTACTTTCCCATCTTTCTTAGGAACCGGTACGATGTTGGCAACCCATTCTGGATACCGAGCGACGGCCAGAAATCCAGCGTCAAATTGCTTCTTCACTTCTTCTTTTATCTTCAAGGATGTTTCAGGCTTCATCCTTCTCAGTTTCTGTTTTACCGGGGAACACTCGGGATTTAGAGGTAATCGGTGCTGTACAATGTCAGAACTCAAACCGGGCATATCTTGGTATGACCAAGCAAAGATGTCTTGGTAGTCTTTTAGCAGGATTATTAATTCTTTACGGATAGGTGCGGTAATACCTGTACTATCTTTACTTCCCTTTTTCCACTGCCAATTCCTAAGTCTACCAGCTCTGTTTCTTCTTGATGAGGCCCCATTTCTTGGTCCTCATGGGCGACCCATTCTTTCTAATTCTGGGGGAAGTCCCACATCCTCGTTTCCTTCATCTTCCGTTTGATTCATTTCTTGCTCGAAGTCGATAGGCGGGTCCCAGGTATTAGTACCTTCGGGGGACTCGTCATCGGATCTGCCGTTTCAGAAAAAGAAGTAAACATGCAAATGAATGAGAATGGGTAGAGACGTAGGAACAGATGAAGAAAGATCCATGTATTATAAAATCAACAACAAAAGACACAAAGCCTTAACAAAAGGAAAAACTCTAAAGCCTAGGCCCAACTATAGAGCTTTTAAAACCGTAAAGGTATACATTATGCTCGTTGCGTAAATGCCAGGGCGTTCCTCCAGTTGCCAATTTCCCAGCTGGAAATCAGGAGGGCATGGTCGTACCGAATCTAATGTACTCGGAACATCATCTTCATATATCGCGACCACTTGACCTTTGTCTCCCAGACCCGCGCTTATAAAGCTTCTACTTATGTGGCAGGGCGGGCTTCCTTCACTTTCTTGTCTCCAACGCGAGCTTTGACCACTACTCTTCCTTCCCGCGATGCTTCTTTTCATGTCCGCCTGAGTGGGCTTATAGCCTAAACCATACTTCCCACGATTTCCTTGGGCATTTATCAAGCTAGTTATGCCGCCGTTGTCTTTGCCTAAACCCATTCCAGGTTCATAACCGTTCCCCAACATAACTCGGGCCATCATTACTGCTGCATCGGATAGACAAGGCTGCCCAGAGAAGGAGTCCACGGAGGAAATGCTGACCACCTCAAAAGACTGGAAAGCGGTTTCTAACGATTCTTCTGCGGCTTCCACATAAGGCATAGAGGATGGGCAGCTTACCAAGATGTCTTCCTCGCCTGACACGATGACCAAGTGCCCCTCCACTACGAATTTCAACTTTTGGTGGAGTGTAGAGGGCACAACTCCCACTGAGTGGATCCACGGGCGCCCCAATAGACAGCTGTAAGGGGGGTTAATATCCATTATTTGGAAGGTGACTTGACAGGTGTGAGGGCCTATTTGTACTGGGAGATCGATCTCTCCCCTAACCTCTCGGCGAGTGCCGTCGAAGGCACGAACCACCATTGAACTCGGCTTTAAGTGGGAAGCATTGAATGGTAATTTCTCCAAAGTGCTCTTAGGCATGGTCCATACACTTGACTGATACGTGTAAAGCCTTATTATGCCCTCTCCCCTCGGTAGGGATTTCTTCTTCGGCGAAGGCAAGATAGTTGTTGGCAGTGATATTGTTGACCAGCCCTCCGAAACCTTCTACCGAGATATCTTGGGCCACATGGGCCTCGTTCAGAACTTTTACTAGCAGAGCCCGATGAGGCTCGGAGCTCATAATTAACTCCAACAGCGAGACCCTGGCCGGGGTTTTGTTGAGCTGTTCAATAACCTTGAATTCGCTCTGCTGAATTATCCGGAGGAACTCGCTGGCTTCCTCTAGCGACACCTCCTTTTTACCATCCTTTTTCTCCGGGAGGCCCTTTGCCGGAATATCTTTATTCGAAGCGTGGGGTGCTTCGCCATCTTGTTCCTCCACCACTTTTCCTTTTCCCTTGACGTCCGCGGGTTGGACTGGTAGGTCCGGAGGCGCGAACACACGACCACTACGGGTCACATCACTCAGTCCCGTGATATTTGTTACTTTAGCTGACAACGAGCTGACGTCGGTGGCTTCTTCTTCCTTCTCCCTCGGAGGTGTATATCTTCATGGTACTGCGTGGCTACTTTGGTATGGGAAAGGAACAGGTTTGGCTACTAAGGGGTGTCCGGGCTTTTGCGAAGCTGCGCTTTTGGTGAAGTATATCACCAAGGGTTTGGGCTTCGCAACACTGCTCCCATCCGTGGACTGCATGCATATATGCTGCTCTTCTTTTCCTTCACTGCCGACTTCCAGTCAACCTTGATCTATCATCCGCTGTAACAACTCCTCTACTCCCAAACACGTCTCCATGTCATGCAGCTCGCCGGAATGTAGCAGACAGGAATCCTCCTTACACCCACTATGGGAATCACACCTCCTTTTTGTAGGGCCTCAAAGATAAACCTCCTAGGGGTTGCCACATCCCTTAAAGGTTTAGACCTGTATGGCCTATCGGACTCAACGGCATTAACCGCTCCCCCTCCATGATTGGCGAGCGGGTTGGTTCTCACATTGGGCCGATCCTCTTGGAAAGTAAGCCATCCAACATCCATTAAATGTTGGACCTTGTATTTAAGGGCCAAGCATTTTTCAACGGCATGCCCCGGGACACCCCCATGGTACTTGCAGGTTGCGTTAGGGTCATACCACTTCGGGAAAGGGGGTTCGAGGACCCTTCCGGGAGTTACCATGGCCAAATGATTGGCGATGAGGGATGGCAAAATATCTTCGTACGTCATTGGGAGTGGGGTGAATTTCGGAAATGGCCTCGGAGGGAAGTTCCTTGTCGTGTTGGAATTACCGGCTGGTCGAGTCGTGTTCGGAGTTGGAATTTGGGGAGCTTCCCTCTGGGTGGGTGCCTTAGGCTGCACGGGTGTTGAACTAGAGGCGTTCCCAGTATGAGCCGAGAAGCTCGGGTGATGTTGCGCGTACTGATGGGTACCATGAGGCGTTTGCTGGGGTTTGACCCACGCGGGTGTTGAAGAGACGGCATGGGCATCTCCTTCCTTCCTTTTTGCCCCTGTTGCCCCGATTCTTTTGGCATTCGCATTTGTGGAGGAAACGTAATCAAACTTTCCTCTTTTCAATCCTACCTCGATTCTTTCCCCGGCAAATACTAGATCCGCAAAGCTGGACGGCATGTAACCTACTAGCTTCTCATAGTAGAACACTGGCAGAGTGTCTACCATCATGGTGATCATCTCTCTCTCAACCATGGGAGGAGCTACTTGTGCCGCCAAATCCCTCCACCGCTGTGCATATTCTTTAAAGGTTTCACCCTCTTTCTTGAACATATTCTCCAGTTGAGTGCGGTCGGGAGCCATATCAAAATTGTACTGATACTGCCTTGGGAAGGCAGTAATCAGATCCTTCCAAGTACGGATACGGGAAGCTTCCAAATTAGTGTACCACACTACCGCGGCTCCGGCCAAGCTATCTTGAAAGAAGTGTATTAATAGCTTCTCATCCTTAGAGTGGGTGCCCATCTTACGGCAGTACATCTTGAGATGGTTTTTGGGACAAGTCGTCCCTTTATACTTGTCGAAGTCCGGCACTTTGAACTTCGGGGGAATAACAACATCGGGTACTAAGCAAAGATCCGTCATGTCTGCGAACGGATAGTCCCCAAATCCTTCCACGGCCCTCAATCTTTCCTCAAGGAGATCGAGCTTCCTCCTTTCTTCAGTTGCTGGGGGCGGTCCTTCTGTGGACAAAACTATTGGTGGTGTCTCCAACGCGAGCTTTGACCACTACTCTTCCTATTGGTGGTGCCGGCCCTTCGGGGATCGGGGGATAGAACTCGACATCCCTTCGAGCATAGTCTTCAGGGTCTTTGTGGACTTCGTCGGGCTGTTGAGGAGGCTTTCTTTCAAGGACGGGAGAAGCAATGTGGCTCGCATCTTCTTGCAAGACGGGTGGTGAGTAGTTGGGCGGTAATCCATAAGGGTAAGCCGCTCGGTTGTATCCCAGGTGAGGGCTGCCATCGTGCCCCAGTGTGTCCCTTCCCCGTCTTACTATGTTTGAAGGAGGATGGTGCGCAGTTGCCAAGAGAGTCGGGTCTGCTTCGGCAGCCGAACTGACAGCGGCAGCGGTGGCCGCGTTCTTCTCTATGAGCTGCTTCATACTTAACATGGCCTCCATCATGGAGGCCATTTGTTCTTTCAGAGCCGACATGTCGGCTTTCATCTATTCCTGTGTCTCCTCTTGATCACCCATCGTTCTAGATTTGGATCTGGTGCGATAGGGATGCCTTGTGGCGCGTTTAGTTATGGTGTTTTTCCCTAAAAAACCAAACGTGAGGAGTGGGTAAAGAAAAAATGCATGCTAGAGATGAAATGTAGGAGTGATTTGATTTGCACAAGCTTTTTGGAGTAGAAACATGGGACCAACTCATTTTATTTCAAAAAGAAAGTCGTATCTAGTCAAGGTCTGAGAGACCATACAAGTTTCCTAACGATTTCTAATTATGTGGGCCATTAAGTCTATCATATGCTGACAATAGCCGAGAAGCCCATGAATCTCTTCGGGGGCAGAGTAGGTGTCTGCCATCGCCTTGGCCTTGGCTAACAAGCGGGGAAGTTCTTGACTCCCGTTCAAGGTAAGAGCAACCGATCCATCCACATGGTTGCCTCTTGGTGTAAAGAGTCGATCACCCTTCCTCTAGCCTCTTTTTCCGCGTATACTTGAGCATACTCGCCCGCGATTCTATGCTCGTGGGCCGTGGCTAGACCTAACTCTTCTTGGTACTTGGCGATGATAGCTAGCATGTTGGTCTCCATCTCACATAAACGCTGAGACAAGCTTCTTTTGGACCTTGAACAAGCAACTAACTCCTCTTTCAGAACCATGCTATGTGCTCGCGACTGGTCCCTCTCTTCCCTTCGCAGCTTGAGTTCACTATTGCTACCCCATAGAGCTCCGCGAAATTTATTCCGGCCATACTCTTCCTTGCGAGCCCTCTTGGTCTCTTGCGGTAATTGCATTCTCTTCCCGTAACCCGGCACACTCCTTCCGAATGTGTGTAGCGGCCAACTTGAACTTCTCCTTGGCAAGTTTCACCTTTCCTAACTCGCTTTTGAGAGCTTGGACTTCTTCGTCCTCTTCCGGTGCTTCAAAACTCTCTTCGCTGACGACTTTTAACTTGGTGAGCCAATCTAAACCTCGTATATGAACTTTCAGCCATTCGTGGTACCCACCAATGATGCCATTACGAATGCCCCTAAGCTCTTGATCTTTACTTAACGGGGTTTCCCATGCCTTATGGATTCTTTGTATAGCCTTGAAATTTTGTGCGCCGAAATCCCTTACAAGCAAAGGAGACATGCTTTCTTCCGTCGGGGCTCCCCTCATGGGGTACCCTAGTTGTCTTATAGCGAGCGCGGGTTTGTAGTTAATACAACCCCTCGTTCCTACCAGCGGAATGTTTGGGTATCCTCCACATGAGAAAAGGACTCCTTCTTTTCCTTCCTTCCATCGGGGGAACCAACTGATTGTTCTACCTCCTATCCCAGCCAAAAGCTGGTCCCAATCTATTCTCCTCTTTTCAGTACACGAGCGATGGCTCAGGAGCGGACATGGATTCCTTGTGTCTTGTTGGAACAAGTGCGAAACCAACCAAACATAGAGGGCGGGCAAGCAACAGATGATCCGTGCGCTACTTTTTTCGCATCTTCGGTTAAATGTGTCAAACAGATCTGCCAAGATAGCTACCACCGGACTTTCCTTGCTATGGTGGTATGCAAGGAAAGCGTCGATTGCTGCTAGGTCCACCAAACCATCCACGTTTGGAAAGAGGACGATCCCAAAAATTAGCAAAGCTAACACATCCATAAACGGGACCCAATCTCCTTGATTGGCCATACCCCTCGCCTTGTCTTCTAGGTACCCCCGTGGTAGGCCTGCTATGCCGTTCCGAGTCTGTTTTATGCGGTCCAAACTTCTTGCTGAATCCTTGACCACAGTTGCAATTCTGCTCAAAGAGGGGAGACACCCGGATGAAAGATATGGTTTTCTTCCCCCGAGAGGACATCCTAGAATTTCCTCAAATTCTTCAATGGTTGGTACTAATTGGAAGTCTCCGAATGTGAAGCATCTCAAAGGCTGGTCGTAGTATTGGGTGAGTGATGCAATGGCTTCTATGGATACCTCTGCTAAGGTCAACTCTAAGATCTTTCCGTAAGTCTTGTGGAAGGCTTGCATTTGGAGAGGTCCCATCAACCGCCCTAATTCCTTGATGCTGGTGGTATCTAGGTTTTTAACCTTGACTTGGTAAAACCTCTTGCCGGTTTGATTTGTCCCCATGCTTACTAAAGTGAGACAAAAAGCTGGTGCAAATCAAAACTCCGATATCTCATGAATGGAATGGATGAATGCATGAAGGAATGCATATGACACAGATGTAACCTAGGAATGCGGGGGCCCGAGGAATTGTCTCCTTCTTAGATACAACGTCTAGGGGTAGCAAAGTGCCCCAACGTACGTTTTTAAGAAGGCGACACGGACCCTCCGTTGGTTTGTTTACAGAGGGGATCAAGACAGAACCCATATGTGATGCATATGCAAAAGACGCAATGCGGGAATGTACATAGTATGACAATATTCACTGATCATAAGCAAAAGGGTATATGATACTTATGCATGGCAGTGTGAAAAATGGCACGCAGCGTGTTTGCTCCGTGCCCCTATTTAAGGGACCTATAAGGGAGAGAACTAACTAGGCATTTAGCGATAACCCCCCTAAGGTAGTCATATCTCTCTTGATGGTTTCTAGAGGTATTATCCTCTTTGAAGAACATATTGTAGCAGTAGGGACTACTAGCAACAATAAGTTTTCAAAGAGAAAAGCTCTAGATGAGGGTTCACTGTAATCAAGCAAGTCGGAGACCTAGCATGATCACAGATTCACCTCCACTCCTTATGTTCCCACGAACCCGGGTATAGGGCCCTTTTTCACTCACAGTGTGTGCAAATAGTGTTGGTGTTTGTGTGCATCAAATGAATAAATATTTACCTCATGCATACATTTTAAAACGCACTAAAAGCAATACAGAGCTTATACACACAAGAACATAATGAAGGGAAACTAACAAAGGGATACGTCATGGTAAAACATTGCACAAAATTAAATGGCCTAACTCTCTAAAAACTGTCCCCAGTGGAGTCGCCAACTGTCGCAACCTACCCTTCGGCGGGAGGGCGATGCGAGACTCGCGGGATGCGTGTTCCATGAAAGGAATACGCGCGGAGTCGCCACCAACGTTTATTTGAGGAAAACGTCGGAAAAACCGGAAAAGACGCGATCTACGAACTTTTAAGCGAAAGGTTCGGGAGTTGTATTTACGCACGGGGAAGGTATTAGCACCCCACACGCCCGTCCCAAGGGACGGCAGCCCTTAATCGAATGTGCAAACGTGACTTTGATTTTTATGTTCCCTTTTTATGTCTTTATATCCTTTATACCCTTTTTATATTTTTTTCTTTTTGTGGTTGACAAGGGTGTTTCCCTTTGCTCCTACGTATTCCTCAATTGGGATGAGAAAATCAGACCTACGTAGTTCTTTCTTATCAAGTGATTCTTTCTTACTTAAAAGGTGATCATTTTAAGGCGTTAGACCTTGAAAATGATCCATTTTACTTAGTGAGAAATTGAAATGACAAACTTCAAAAACCTATTTTTGTGGACGAGCTTGATTAGGCGAGTTGATTTTAGCCTTAGTTTCACCTTAGTTATTAGTCAATTCAATTAAGAATGAGAAATCCCAAAGAGAAAATGTCCGATTGATTTTCCGCTTTATTTTACTAAAAGATGTTTTTTTTATTATTATATTATTTCTTATCTCTTTTTTTGATTTTCAACGTGGTTACGGCACGACCGAACGGTCGGAATTTATCTTAACCAAAGTTTACGGATCATACAATTCAAATGTTCGGTGGAAATTTATTTTATTTTTAAGTTAAGCGAGAAATGACTTAAGTAAAATGGCTTAAGCACGTCAACAGGGGGTATAAAAAGTAAATGAAATGAGAATAAAGATACACGAAACACAATGTGGACCACCATGGGTACATAGAATGAATCGAAAAGCTTGGTTCGAGGTACTTACCCGTTGAAGATCGAAGAACGATGAAGAACGAATGAAGAACGTCGAAGAACGGTTGAAACCTTTGCGAAATTCTTCACGGAAAACGTTACGGAAACGTTTCGGAAGCACCTCGGCTTAGATTTTCTTCACGGAAACAATTTTTCCAAGCAAATTCGAAAGAGAGAGAAGTGCCTAAGGGGCTGAACCCTTTTCTTCTTCACTTCCTCCCCTATTTATAGCAAAATAGGGGAGGTGGTTGCCGCCCAGCTCGCCCAGGCGAGCCAGGTTGCTTCCTCCAGAAGCAACAGCCTTCTGGAGGAATATTCTGGAGGGCCCAAGTGGGCCTGGGTGCTATTTGCACCCCCATTTTTACTAAGTACACCTCCCTCTGCTTTTTTTGGTGATTCTTTTTTCGTAAAGTTACGGAAACTTACGAATTTCGTAACGATACTTGTTTTCTTACCGTAATGTTACGGAACCTTGCGGATTACATAATCATCCCCTTTTTGACTTACGGAATGTTACGGAATCTCACTTAATTATGCAACGATGCTTCCATTTGATTTCCGGTGTGTCACGGAAACTTACGGATTGTGCATCAATATTTTTTTTGGTTTTCCGGCATGTCCTGGAATTTCACAAATTGCCTAATGATGGGTGCCAAGCACCTCACAAGGACCAAAGAAAGGTCGCATGTCATCAAGCAAAGGTCCCCGGACGAAATTAGGGTATGACAAGGGGGATGGATTGTTGTAGTAGGGTGTTACATAGCTGGGTGTTGTGGTGCTGGCTTGGGTCCTATCAGTAAACATAGGAAGCAATTGGCCCCAAAAATACTGTAATTTTAGTACCACTGGTACTCACTGCACAAAAGTGGGGTACGGGGTATTTTAAATCATCATATTCTAAGGCAGCACAACATTCCAATAAGTCCTAAGATTGCAAGGTAGCATGATTTTGGTAAAATTTTAGTGAAATCAGGCTTTGAGAAAGTTATTGGGTTTGTGTTAGATGGATGCCCTACATCTACATCTACATTGCTGCATCATTGTTTCCCACTCTGTCATGAGTTGAAAGCTCTAACCTCTGCTACAAATCAGAAATCAAGCAAACCTTAGATCAACACATTGAAAGTGGTTCACTTTCATCAGAAATCAATAGCAGTGCTTCTCAAGTGGATTCACCCCAACCTATTACTACTAGTCCTGGTAAAGACATAGATTTTCTCACTCTAAAGCCCCCCAGCTTGAACCTGTGGTAGAAGAACCTCACGTGCTAGAAGGAGACAAAGACATGGCTACCACAACTCATATCTAGAACCAAAGTCAAAGTCACAAGCAATTGGAAGCAGAAGGGAGATTAAAAAGCAAAATTGTTTGTAACAATCAACTGTTGGAAGAGGCCCAGCAATTATGGGACTTGGGGACAAGCATAGGCTTGGAAGAAGACACATGTCACTTGTGTTTAATTCAAAGCTTTGCAGATATGGAGGCCAGAGACAGAAATGAAGCTATAGAGTTGGGAGAGAGGAAAACTCATAGATGAATATTCTTTCCTACAACATTAGAGGGTTGGGCAGTGGCAGTCACAACATATATATACAGAAGGGCAGTAGATAAAAATACATAAACTTTCAACACTAACAATTAACAAGTTCTGAGAGTCAAAATCATAGTCAATACTTCAAAGATATCAGTCCAATAAAAAAAAGGTCATGTAGAGAGGCATTAAGATATCAGTCCCATGAAAGAAAGGTCATGTAGAGAGGCATAGCATAAGTTACAAATATACCAGTAATGCATACAACAACAATTTCAAATTAGTTTTCGAATGAAACATATAAATACCTGAGTTCGAGGCTTCGGCACAATTGACTTTCTAGCAATGACCGCAGGACCAGTTTGAATTTCGAAACAACAATGACCACAGAATCAACAATGGCTAAAATTGCTCCCAATGGAATCTGAAAATACTATGGCAGCATAATTTAGTGTTTAGCAAATTAATTTGACTGCAACAGGAGATAATCAAGATATTCAAGAAAACCTATAGAATGATGTAACAAATTCATCAAATGAAAGGTAAAATATCCATTCATAATTCTCATAATTTCAAAATCAATTTGAACCAAAATCAATTTTGCCTCGCTCATCCAAACTTACACTTAATGAATGTTCTGTTAGTTTGTTCTTATTGACAAGGATATTACATATGCTATTGCTGTTATAATCCAAACTTGCATTCTTCAATCAGGCACACATATGAAAATAACATTGTTATGGATTCATCATTAAACTGCATATTTTGTTTTCATAAGAGGAGTTATTGAACTTGTGTTGTATCTCTATTCACAAAAAGCTCATGTTCAACAATTTTTGGCTACTGAAGATGCACTAAACAAGGTTGCAGAAGCAAGGGATATGTGTGTAAAACTTATGAAACGTTTGCATGGAGGCACTGATGTTTCATCACGCTCACTTGGTATTGGAAGTAACTCCCAAAATGTTGGAAGTCTCAGGCAACTTGAGGTATTATTATGAAAAAGTTACAGTGCATTAGGTTCTTTTTTAAGTGAGTTATAAATTTTTTTAATCTATTGTCACCTTTGCTTATGATTCTATCACTTGCAAGCTTTCTTTGAATAATTAACCAATAGTTAGATTACATACATTTATGGCGGGAAGAATTAGCAATCATTGACAGCTCATTAGAGAAATCAGAAATGTTGGGCCTGGAGTATTGATGGATATTGTTTTGGCAGCATAACTTATGCTAGGTAGAATTGATGGTTAATCTTAAACCACTGGAAATTCTTTTTCTGATCGAGTCTTACAAATCAAATACTTAGAATATGAGTAAAGCTTGAATACCCTTTCAAGAATAAGGATACCAAATAGATGGGTGTTAAGTGGGTAACTGTGTTAGCTGTGTGACTGGTTAGTCATTATTGTCTCTCTTTGGGTTCCTAACATTTTATTATTTTGTTTTTGGTAAAATTTTGTTTCCATACATTCAAATGCTATCTTAAGCTTCATTGAGCCATGAAGTACTCTTTTGGTAAAATGTATATGTATATTGTTGAGCTATTAGTGCTTAACATGTGTGTGTACACAATTGATTTGTTTATATGACATTTTTTCCCCCTGCAAATAAGAAATACAATCAGTTGGGAAAACATTTACCACACAAAATGATATTTTGTAAATGGATTACTAGACCATAATTCATTTTAAAAAAAAAATTTAGCTATCAGCAAAACCTTCAATGACTTCAAACCTTCTACAGCATGTAACAAAAGCACAATGAAATCCCATCAGCAGAGATGCAGACTTTAGATTACAAGCTGTTTCACTTTATCAGCACAGATCCCTAACGGAACTTAGCTATACAATGGGGGGGAATTATAAAAGATTTCAACACTTCGGGTTAAGAGAATAGAATCATAACAACAAATGCATTTATTTTCTATCAAAGTTAAGTTTTTTAGTCTTTGCTGATCAAATAAAAAGTTTTTGGTTTTTTTTCTCATCTCAGAAAATTGGGTACTTAGTTTCAAACACAAGAACCAAAAACTTGCCTCCTAACAAGAGATGAGACACATAAAAATAATAAAAAAGCAAAATAAAAACAAATTAGTAAATTAGTATAGTTTAAAAAAAATTAAAAACAATCCAGACTTGGCTAAAATAATTATGAAAAAAATTGTTAAATTTAAAATCACTCATTTGCTTCAAATACTTCTTAGGCTGGAGTTCAAAATAAAGGAGAAGCCATACAAAAAATAACACAAACAAACAACACCCTTTAGCATAAATATGCTTCATACCCACTATTTTCCCAAACTTTAAATGACATAAAACTGAAACAGAAGGGGGAAATAATAATAAAATACCCAAAAAAATTGAAACAAAACTCCTTATACATTCTATTTTGGAAACCATATCAACATCAGGGGTTGGATGTTCTACAAAATGAAAAGATCATGATCTATCACTGTGATTCCACACTGGAACAAGCTTCTTCCAAAGCTGGAAACTAGTAATCAGATTTCTTTTTCAGCTCAACAAAAAACTGGTTAACTTAATTGGACTCACCAAACAACAACGAAAAAGGCAAAAAAACACTATTCTAGAAAATTCAATGCAATTATTTTGGTTTAGTTTATCTAACATTGGCAACCTTCTCTATCATGCACAGAAGCACGAAAAAGAACAGCCTAGCTTCGAGGACTAGGAACCTCCATAAGAAAGAAGGATAAGGAAGAAAACTTGTAATATTTTTCTACTGTCCTCTATTACATACTAAGCATCCCTTATATAGAGGCACTAGCCAAGGGTGCCACTAAGAAAATAGAAGGTGCTAGAATGCGGAAAAAAATAACAGAAAAGTGGAAAATGACAACAATGTAGAATTCTAAGGGAGTAAAAAGTTAAAAGTAAGCTTTATTATATAAATTAACTTCAAATTACGACTTTTACTTCTAAAAACTGAATTTATTTTTGTCCAATAACAAGTTCAATTTCTCTTGATTAACTCAAATAGCTTTTACACAAATCATTTAACAATTTTCTTCAAAACAATCAATATCAAGCATTGGTTAAGCAAGTCTGGTGTGGGGATCAGCAACCTGGATGGGGGAGTATTGTGTTGAAAAACAAACTGAAGAACTTAAAATCCAGCTTAAAAAAGTGGAGTTTTGAGAATGGGGATATCAATAAGAATAAAGTGGAACAATTGAAGCAGCAGCTGCATCAATTTGTTACATTAGCCCAGGACAGAACTTTGGGGGAAGATGAAGTTAAGACCATGAAGTCCATTCAGCAGGAACTGTGGGAGGTTTCTCTTGCCCATGAATCAATTTTGAGACAAAAATCAAGGATTAAATGGCTCAATGAAGGTGACAGTAACACTGCCTTTTTTCATAAATCCATAAATTTCCCAAGGAGTTTAGGGGTCTTGGGATTGAGGATATTACTAGTTTTAATGTAGCTTTGTTGGGTAAATGGCTATGGGATTTAGCCTCTAATCAAAACCAGCTATGGGCTAGAATTCTAACATCCAAATATGGTGGCTGGGTAGACCTTAATAATGGCAGAGATAGACCTTGGCATTCTCAATGGTGCAAGGGCCTTTAAAAATTAGTTAAGCAGCCTGAATTCAGTCTGATTCATCAACACATGGAATGGAAGGTAGGGGATGGGAGTTTAGTCAAATTCTGGAAGGACAAAGCTATCAAGGCTTTTAATAGAGCCCTTATTATCAAATGGAAGTGGCTGATGTTCCATCAACCAGACCAATTATGGAGTAGAATTCTCATTTCAAAGTACAAGGGATGGAGAGGATTGGAAGAGGGCTCTCACAAGCAGACCCATTCCTTTTGGTGGTCTGATATGAAGTCTATAATGCATCACAGCAGCATGGCTGAGGTTTTAAAGCAGTTTCACTGGAAATTGGGCAGCGGTGATCAAATATTATTTTGGGAAGACTCTGGGTTGGGTGATGGAATAACTCTTAGAGAAAAATACCCCGAATTGTATCAAATATCCTCTCAAAAATTTCAATTAGCGGGAAGCAAGGGGTCCTTTGGAGAAGAAGGTTGGCAGTGGGAATTCTCATGGAGGATAAACCTTTTTGACAATGAGCTGGGAAGTGCTTCAGACTTTATCGAACAAGTCACAGCTCTAAGCCCTAATGCAGCTTTGAAGGACTATTGGGTGTGGGGTGCTGATCCAAAAGGAATTTTTACTACAAGCATTGCATACCTTTGTATTAAAGGTCATCAGCATAATCTCCATCAAAGCCCTTCCCCTTCAACCAGTCCCAATAAAAAAGACATGGAGGTTAAGGATGATGATTATCGGGACTTAGCCAAGGAATTGGGAGTTTTTTTCGCAAATGATAAAAGCAGTGGTACAAAGTTGAAGACTGATATGGACAATACTGAAAATTCTCCAAAATCAGCATCTGTGTTGGGAAATGAAGACAATGCCTCATGAATATTTTGTCCTATAATTCTAGAGGGCTGGGGAGTGGTGTCAAATGGTCAACCATCATAAAATTGACCATGGCAAACAACATAGACATTCTTTGCATTCAAGAAACCAAAAAGGAATCTGTTGATGCAAAACTATGTCAGTACCTGTGGGGTGACAGCAATGCTTCTTGGGAGTGTTTTCCTTCCTCCAACACTGCTGGAGGACTATTATGCATTTGGAATAATGGATCATTCTTGGTTGATAGACGGGTGCTGGGGAGAGGTTTCATAATGCTAGAAGGTACTTGGTTAAAAAAGGATAAGAGGGTTTTTATTATCAATGTATATGCCCCCTGTGAACTTCAAAGGAAGAGAGAGCAGTGGGATGAATTACTGCAGTTGAGATCATCCTATCAAGCAGGCCTTGGTGTGTCTTGGGAGATTTTAACTCCATAAGGCATCGAGAGGAGAGGCTCAATTCATCTCAGACAAGGGATACTCCACCCAGCATATCTGAGTTAAACTCCTGGATTTCAGATATGACTTTAGAGGAGGTTAGGTCTGTTGGGAGAAGATTCACATGGTGTAGACCTAATGGCAGTGTCATGAGCAAATTGGACAGGTTCTTACTCTCTTATGAGTGGTTGTCCCAATGGCCGGATTCTACTCAATTTGTGTTGGAAAGGGATTTCTCTGACCATTGTCCTATACTTTTGAAGGCTAGAACCATTGATTGAGGGCCTAAACCTCTCAGAATTATGGACTGGTGGCTAAAGGATAAAGGGTTCCAGGATTTGGTGAAACTTGAATGGGGTAATTATCACCCCCTGGGATGGGGGGGTTTAGTTTTGAAACAGAAAATCAAGTTCATCAAACAAAAAATAAGGCAGTGGAGTATATCTCAGGGTCATATCAGTTCTAGAAAAGTCCTTAACCTAAAGAGGGAGCTGAATGCTTTGGAGGAGGGTTTCACCAACATAATCTTATCTCAAGATGAAGTCAAACTTTGGAAATCACTACAGGAACAACTCTGGAACGCAGCCTATGCAGTTGAATCTATGTTGAGACAAAAAGCTAGAGTGAAGTGGTTAAAAGAAGGGGACAATAACTCCAATTATTTCCACATATTGATCAACTACAGAAGGAGACAAAATGCTATTCAAGGGCTTTTCATAAACAGAGTATAGGTGCATGACCCTAGAAGTGTAAAATCTACATCTCTTCATTACTTCAAACAATTTCCCATAACAAATCCAGCACTATATCCCCACAATGCAAATAGTACAAGAGCAAGCAATCAATATACTTTAGCATCTCACACCCATACTCCATTTCAAGCATTATATTTTATTCATATTTTGACATAACTTGCCTTAGGTTCTAGGCCAATATTGGACTTTATTTTAAACCAGCTTATTGGACTTTAAGAATACATCCCGCAACATCAAATGACTCAAATCCATTACTACAAAATACAAATACAGATGCATATACTCAAAACAACACAACATATTTTAATTATTAGCAACAACCATATTCTCATGTTGATAAGAAGCACAAATACAGATGCATATACTCACAGATTGTCAATTGTCGTCAGTGGCGGAGATCGTTTCCTAATCAGCACTGATCACTTAGTAGCACACAGAACACAAGCAACAACGAACCTTGACAGCGACTAAAGAAGACGAACAAATCACTTGAGCAGCAAAGTAGACATCATATATACAAAGTTAAGCAATTGCTTTCGAAACATGACAACATAGACATACCTTCGATGGCTTCCCTGGGAGTCTTAAAGCCAACCACAATGGACTTCCAAAATCGCTTCCCACCCTTTCCTTTCGTAGTTTTCTTCGACCTGCGAAAGTGAGAAAATGTTAAAATGAGGAACGCCTAATGTTAAAACGAAAGGACGTACCTCAATCGATAAGTGGCAGACACGAACTCCACAAAGACAAACTCCACAATGTGGTTGCAGTCACGGAAGCGCAGCCCAGTTTGCAACAAAGACGAACTTAGGGTAGAAGGAGAAAGAAGAAGAACGCCCTGGGAGTCTTAAGGTGAACCACAATGCACTTCCAAAATCGATTCCCACCCTTTCTGGGACTCTTTCCTTTCCTAGATTTCTTTGACCTGCGAAAGCGAGCAAATGTTAAAACGAGGAACGCGTACTGTTAAAACGAAAGGGCGTACCTCAATCGATAAGTGGCAGAGACGAACTCCACAAACATGAACTCCACAATGTGGTTGCAGTGACGGAAGCGCAGGCCAGTTTGCGACAAAGACGAACTCAGGTAGAAGGAGAAAGAAGAAGAACGATAGGGTTCGAGCGCGCAGGTTGTGCAATTTCAGATTTTAAATATATAATGACAACAACATTGGTTTTTTTAAAAATAATCGATGTTAACATCAACTAGGTAACATCGGTTTTCTTAAAACCGATGTTAAAATCAACTCCATAACATCGGTTTTTCCCAAACCAATGTTAACAACGACACACCAACATCGGTTTTTCCAAAACCGATGTTAACTACTCCATAGTAACATCGGTTATTTAAATAACCGATGTTAATATCGAGTAGTTAACATCGGTTTTTCCGAAACCGATGTTAACTATGTCTACTTATTAACAAAAATGCCACCGCGCTTTTGTTAACATCGGTTTTGTGAATAACCGATGTTAACCGTGCGATGTTAAATCTAAAAATTGTAGTAGTGAAACATGTGGGTAATTCTTGGAATTTTCATACCCATTTCCTCGTTTTATGGCTTAATAAAATTGTTACCAACAAATAGTTTTGTTTTCTTCTTTTGATTCACAGGCCACACAGGTTCCCAATTAAATATGCTCAAAATGGACAATACTCATTCTGCTTTGAGGAAAAGATTAAATTCATTGAAGTCGGGGAAGAATGAGATATCTCTACTCAGTAGCCCTATTTGTTTAATTGAAAGTAACAACCATGTATTTCATAAAAACATTAATTATGTCATTATTGAGGCTGGTTAAGTAACTACCAGTGATCTCATTCAAATAGAACTATATATGGTGCCTATGTTAGACAAGTGGTCTTGATAACTTACGAGGGGATGAATTATGTTTTAAAATTTTCCACTAACAATTTTTAACCCCCTTTTAATTGATACATGATAGGCTCAGAATGCAGAAGAAGAAGCAATCAATTTAATAAGGGTCTTTTAAATGCAGAAGACAAAGTAAATTGCAATAAAATAACTGAGATAATGGAAGAGTGATGCAATCCTCCCTTTGAAGGGATCAAGTCACTAGAGCCATGAGCAAGAGGCCTTAAGAGGATTGAACTAGAACTATTGAAGAAGGTCCTAGGGTTCTCATGAACCTCGGGATAGATTTTTGAGCCACGGGCCAAGGTTGGGTCCACTTATCTTTGTACATATTAGATTAGGATGGGTGTTGCTAAGTGCACCCAGCACCATTGCTGGTGCACCTAGCATATTTCATTAATGGAAAAAATGCCCCTACCTATATTTTCTTTTAAGTTGGTGTTTTTTTATGTTTTACGCTTTTATCATTTTGTGCTTCGGTTTCTCTCGTTCGTGGTCGTTTTCCATTGTTGAGAGAGGTAATGGTTCAGTGGAGGTGAAAGTGTTACCGGTCAGTGATTGTTGCAGTTATTGGTTTGATTTCGTCGAAGGTCTGGCTCTTCTGGCTAACTGGTGCTCTAGTAGATTTGATTTTTTTTCACATACAGATGAAGTGAATCTGTAAGATGTTTACAGATAAAGTAGATCTGTAAGTACAAGGTAAAGCATACGGATGTAGTTCATCCGTATGATTCTTAGGGATGTAGTTCATCCGTATGGTTTATACGAATGAACTACATCCGTATGCTTTAGTTGGTACTTACGGATGTACTTCATCTGTATAAACCATACGAATGCAGTACATCAATATTCTTTATACGGATGAACTTCATCCATATAAAGCATACGGATGTACTACATCCATATAAATAATACGGATGTAGTTCATCCGTATGAGTTTTTTTTTAAATTGGCTAAAGTTTTATTTATTTTAATTATTAATATGTTAAATTAGTGATTTGGTCCCTATAGTTTGATAGTTTTTTTTAGTCCCTATAGTGTAACTTTTTTTTGGAAATATGAATTATTTAGTTATTAAAAATTATATATAGTATAAGTATATAATTTAATTATTTAGGTTGAAATTAGTTATAAATTATAAATTTATTTGTATTACTTGCTAATATATATGTAGTTAATTTATTTTGATGATATTTATCAAATTTTGATGGTAAGGACTAAAATGGAATTAAAATATAAAGTATATGGAAGGACTAATATAGGGTTTTTGTTTATTGATATATATGACTATGAATTTTAGTTTTGATGATATGGTGTGCACTAAAAGATTATGTAGACTTGTGTATAGGTGTAGGAAGAAAGATTTTGTTAGAAGAGATACTACTGGGAGTAGGAACTGTGGGTGCCCCTCCAAGCTTCGTGGGAAACCAGTCATTGGAGGGCAAGGATGGATGGTGAAGTTGATGTGTGGAATTCATAATCATGAATTGGCCAAGTCATTAGTTGGACATCCATACGTTGGGAAATTGACTAAGGATGAGAAGACAATTATTGATAATATGACCAAGTCAATGGTGAAACCAAGAAACATTATGCTAACATTGAAGGAGCACAATGCCAATAGTTGTACAACAATCAAACAAATATACAATGCAAGAAGTGCATACTGTTCTTACATTAGAGGAATTGATAATGAAATGCAACATCTAATGAAGCTTCTTGAATGGGATCAATATATTCATTGGCATAGATGAAAGGATAAAGATGTGGTACGTGATATATTTTGGTGTCACCCTGATGCTGTGAAGTTATGCAATGCATGTAATTTGGTGTTTTTCATAGACAGTACCTACAAAACAAACAGGTACAGACTCCTACTACTTGACTTTGTTGGGGTGACACCAATGGGGATGACATTCTCTGCTAGGTTTGCATATCTGGAGGGTGAATGTGTTAATAATGTGGTATGGGCTTTAGAATGGTTTTGAGGTCTAGTTTTTAGACGTGATGGCCTCCCTATAGTTCTTGTGACTGACAGAGACCTAGCATTGATGAATGCAGTGAAAATTGTATTCCCTGAGTGTACAAACTTATTGTGCAGGTTTCACATCAACATGAATGTCAAGGCCAAATGTAAATCCCTAATTGGTCAAAAAATGCTTGGGAGTATGTCATGGATGCCTGGGGAAGTCTGGTTGATTGTCCTTCCGAACAACAGTTCCATGAATGCCTTAAGAAGTTTGAAATCGCTTGTTTATCTTGGCTAATGTTTGTTGACTATGTTAATGAAACATGGATAATCCCCCACAAGGAAAAATTTGTTACAATCTAGACGAATAAGGTGATGCACTTAGGCAACATAACAACAAATAGGTATTAAAATGTTCAACTTTTTCTAGTAAGGTTAATGAATTCATGGAATTTAATTATTGTATATGTTTATTGTTTATTTATTTTGTGTATTTGAAATGTAGGGTTGAATCTGTTCATTGGGCTTTAAAAAGAGTATTACATAATAGCCTTGGAGACCTGTGTAGTGTTTGGGATGCCATGAACAACATGATCACGCTGCAGCACACTGAAATTAAAGCATTCTTTGAAGCAAGTACACATGTGGTTGGACATGTTTTTAAAAAGACCTTATACAAGAGGCTTCTTGGAATGGTTTCAAGGCACACTTTAAATCAGATTGCTGCTGAGTTTGAGCGTGTATATTATGCTGCCAAGAATCCTTCTTCTTGTGGTTGTGTCATGAGAACCACACACGGTCTTTCTTGTGCATGTAAGCTATCTAAGTATGTTCTTGGTAGCATCCCACTAGATTCAATCCATATGTTTTGGAGGAGACTTAGTTTTTCAGACCAAGGGTTATGTGAGGCCCAAGTGACCATAAAGGAACAGATGGAAACCATATCTAAAAGATTTGAGGAACTTGATGTTTGTGGTAAAGTAACTCTCAAGAGTAAACTTCAAGAAATTGCATACCCTGATCAAAACTTTATGTGTCCTCCTCTGTCAAAGGTCAACACTAAAGGTGCACCAAAGAAACCAATGAACAGAAACCAAAGATCAACAAAGCGTGATCCGTTTTACTGGGCGTATGTTGATGCTTTTCATTTTGTTCAAAATAAAAACACTTCAGTGAAGCGTAGTGCATCATCTTCTGACCATGAAGGATCATCCCGATGTTGGATCAATTTAAGCCATTTATATACAGGGTTTCATTGACAACATTGTGGATGTGAAAGCTGACGGTAACTGTGGATATCGGTCGATTACCGCTTTATTAGGTATGGGTGAAGATTCTAGGTCGTTGGTGCGCAACCAATTGCTTAAAGAACTTGCAAAATGGTCGGATGACTATATCAACCTCTTTGGTGGCACAAATAGATTCGAGGAATTAAGGAGGTCCCTACTTGTTGATGGGTTATCCAAGGTATGTTTTTTAGGTTTTGGTTTTTAAGAAGTATCTTTAAATAACTTTGATGTGTATATTTGTTTGATTCAGGTTACTGTGGATAAGTGGATGGATATAATGGAGATGGGATATGTCATTGCATCAAGGTATAATGTAATCTTTGTATCGTTGTCCCAACAACAAAGAATGACATTTTTTCCTCTTAGAAGTCAACCACCAACAGATTCTTCTGTGCCTCGCATTATATGTATCGGTCACGTCTTTGACAATCATTTTGTTCAGGTATATTGAAGATATGTAGTCTTATTTTTAAATTTATGCAATCATTTGTGTTCATTTGACTTAATATTGTTTGTGCATGTACAACAGGTTTATTTAAAAGACCGTTGTCCTTTACCGCCTCTAGCATTGTTATGGTCTAAGAATTCTCATCCTCAGGCAATGCAGTGGCCAACTCCATATATTAGTAGAATGCAACAGTAGAGAAGCTTCATGATGTTGAAAAGAGACTATGTTGACCTAAATGAAGACTGAACATGCAGCAGTGGTTGTTGTAATGTCATACATGAATTGTGTGCATGCGTGTTTTCTCACTAGCTTAAATATTATTACCAATGCAGAAGACAATTTTGGCGAATTTCATGTGATATAAATTGTTGTGATATTTTTATCCTAAATTATTACTTAATTGTTGTGTTAAGAAATAAATTAATTGGTGCAAGTAAAATAAATTACGCATGTATGATACATCGTTGTCAAAATTGACAACACATTGTGAAATGCATGCGTATTAAGATAAAGCGTGACACGGCATTGACAGACTTGACAACACATTTTGATGCAATATAAAGCTTGACACCACATTTCTGTAGTTGACAAGAGACACAAAATGAAACAAATTGGATCGCCCAAGATGCCACTAGTAGAATATGATACACTTAATTGCCAAAAACCAACCAATAAAAGTTCATGAACACGGAATAAAGCACTCTGCAATGACCAAGGTACACGCTGTCCTCATAGAGAAAATCAAAATATTAAAGTGGAGCCTATGTAGCCCCCAAAAAAAAATCAACAAAAATTTAATAGAGGAAATAAATAATAGCAGCTAAATTGAAAAGAAATGATCTTGTTATTCATGATTCAGATTTGTTGTAGCCTTAAAATTGAATGGGGTCTGGATTCTATGCAATTTGTTATCCATAAGGATTTCTCTAGCAGCTAAATGGCTATCACTTTTGGAGACATCATATAATTTATAGATCAAAGTGGTTTAAACCAGATTGGGTGGGATATCAACCCAATGCTCAATGCAACTAAGGCTACTGCTTAGAAGTTTCTAATAGGATTATTTACACCCCTAGATAATAAAATTTTATGTTAATGGTTCACCTAAATCAACATATTCAGTATTCATTGGAAGCTTCATATCAAAATTGGTCAACCAAAAGAGAAATGAATCAGTGAACAAACCCTTTTGTTGTGTCTGTGACCATTGTTTTTTTACTTTGAAGTCAAACATGTAACAACTTTTCTTTCACATAAATGATTAAACATGATCGTGCTAAAAATTACGTTAAGTTACATAAATTTTAGATCAGTAATAAAAACAAATATTTAACCATGTTTAAACTTAAAAAGAAGACACACACAACTAGAATAAACATAAAATAAAAGTTATCACCAAAATAATGTAACAAATACAAAGTGTTAGGCAAAACAAAAAATGTTTTCAAATACAAGACAATTATAAACATCATCTATGACCGATCCGTGCGCCGTCTTCATCACGCCCCAACATAAACATTCCCATCTGTTGTGACAACCGTAGCGATCCTGATGCAGTCTTCCATGACCTCATGTACCTCTGTGTCTGTAGTGATTATCCTTAGCTTGAGCAACCACTCCAACTTTTCTGCGATCGCTTGGCACGCATCCTACCACATTCAAAAAAACCCATATACAATTACAGTAATTGAAATAAATAACATTTAATAAAACATTAAAGCAAGTCATCTTACCACTGCATGTCTAGGCTGCTCCACATCAGAAGGTGCATCTGAAGGTCCAGCTTCTGGTGCCATTGAGACCTCAGGGATATCTGGCTCCCCATATGTGTCATGCTGTGGGACAGGTGGATGTCTGGGTGGATCAGCTGCCTGTGTGGGTGTGATGAACGGATGAGAGATCCTGAAGAACCAGTCCATGTAATCTAGTGCACACTGGCCAGGCACAAGACAAATTTGTTCCCCTATTGCTAGATGGTCGGAGTAATACATCCACCTATCGCCAATATCTTCAAATGACAAGCTGTCACCCATAGGTAATGGAGGAATGGCTTGAATGTATCCGAATTGTCACACCACCCTCTCTGGTCAATGTGTGACCACAACGGGACCCCATCTAAGCTCACCCTGAAAGCATGAAATGAGGTTAAACGCCCTAACTCCTCGGTGCTCAGCATAAGGCATTCAGCATACATCAGGGATCGTCAGTGCCTCTATACGTGTCTGGTACGTTGATGTTGGGAATCCCTTCAAATAAGTGTTAGTTGGATAATATGACTAACTTTCGTGTAAGAAACTTGTGTAAATTGTATATAACTCCTCCCATTTATGGTCATTTTGTATTGTTGTAATTACTTTTTGTTAAATATAGGTAATAAGTACTATGTATCCCTATTTTGTGTATTTAATGATCATTCCTTTTCAATTTCAGGCTAATTAGGCAAGTTTTGTGGAAGTGCTGATTTTGAGCCGCTCGCTAAACCAATCCTCTGGCTTAGCGAACCATCCGCTAAGCGCAACAGTTCATGGCTAAGCGCGTAGAAGATCCTGTAAGCACATGAGTTGTCATAATGTGCTCAGCGAGAATCAATTAGCTAAGCACACTGCTTGAACCTCCAGGATGAGCGAGCATGACTAGAAGCTAAGCCAGAAGTCACTTACACGTTGATGGAATCCTACCTCGCAAGGGCATTGGATAGAATACTCCAAGTAGATTGGGCCAGAGATCCAAGGGAAGGCCCTAGGATTCTCATGAGCCTTAGGGTAGATTTTGAGCCTATGGGCTAAGTATGAGCCCGCTTATCTTTGTAAATATTAGAATAGGTTTTTCCTTTGTTTGGGCCTTGTATTTTGGCCATTCTAGTAGTATAGGGTTTTAGCCTTGTATTTCAAGGCATTTTGAGTAGTCTTTGTAGTAGGGAATTTTTTGTATTTTCATGTATTTTGCCATGGGGGTGAGCTTAGCTATTTTAGGGGGTGTGTAGCTAAGCTCTAGCATCTCATCTCAAGGAGGTGAGCTTAGCTATTAGAGAGGTATGTGTAGCTAAGCTCTAGCTTCTTTAGGAATCTTCTTAAGGAAGCTTCTCAAGGAAGTGAGCTTAGTTATGAGAGGGGTGTGTGTAGCTAAGCTCTAGCTTCTCAAGGAAGTTTTCTCAAAGAAGCTTCTCAAGGAAGTTTTCTCAAGAAAGCTTTTCAAGGAAGCTACCTAGTCTATAAATAGAAGCATGTGTAACACTTGTTGTAACTTTGATGAATGAGAGTCTTGTGAGACATACTTCAAAGTTCCACTTCTCTCCCTCTTTTATTCCTTCAATTTCGTGTTCCCCCCTCTCTCTTTCTCTCCCTCTTTCTTTTCCTCCATTGAAGCATCCTTCCAAGCTTCTTATCCAAGGCTCATCTTGGTGGTGAAGCTCTTTCTTCCATGGCTTATTCCCTAGTGGATGGTGCCTCCTCTCACCTCTTCTCCTTTGTCTTCCGCTGCATCTCCATGGTGGAAAATCACCATTAAAGGACCTCATTGAAGCTCAAAGATCAAGCCTCACAAGCAAGCTTCCATCACACGTGCTAAGTGAGCCTATCTCCCGTTAAGCGCGCCTCCCAACAGAATTTCCTATTTAAAGTTGAATCTCGAAATTGAGAGGGTTGTTGAGTTTTTTAAGAGTTTCTGGCCTGTGGAGAGACTGGAGAGAACCAAGCTTGAAGAGGAAGCTATCTTGCAAAGCATTAGATGAGATTTTAAGTGACTGTGAGGTTTCTAGAGGTGGAGGAGACATCCCCACTACCTGTTATTCTGCAATCTTTCACTTTCTATTCTCTTTGTTGTGAAAGAAGCCTCCCTGCTATGGAGAGCTAAATCCTCAGTTGGTTCTTCCTATGGGGTACTTGATGTAAATACTTTTATATCTATTTGATGATGTTTTATGTGTTCTCTGTACTATCAATACTTTATGTTAGTATGCTTTTGCCTTGATCATGTAGATGCATGCTGAGTTAGGTTCACTCAACATTGGGAAATGGTTTGATCCTTAGAACTTGATAGGACAGGGCTAGTTTATCGTATTGTCACGAGGGATCGGGGAACGGTAACCTAGTTGTTTGTATGTATGTCTTAATGTGGTTCTAGTCAAGTGTAGTCGAACAAGAGGGATCTGAGGATGACACTTGACTAGGATTAGGCTAAACATGCACGAGACATCGGGGTTTAGCAGTCCAGGAGACATCATAGAACACATAAACATTGTTAAGTAGAGAACATCTTTAATAACATCAGTCATCCAGTAGGAAGACCAACATGTTCTTTATTTGTCTTCACACACCACTACTCACGTGATTTACTTTTGAATAGTTTAGTTATATATTTGTTCATACCCCGCACCAAACTTTCATCCAAAGGCACTTATTTACTGAACCACAACTTTACCAAGTAAAACAAGTTCCCTAAGAGTTCGATACTCGGTATTCACTTACCGTTTTATACTACTTGCATGATCCGGTGCACTTGCCGACCGTTGAACAAGTTTTTGGTGCTGTTTCCGGGGAACTTCTTTCTATTTGGAAAGTTTAGTTCAGTTCTTTTAAGTGTCTATTTGTTATTCTTTGATTATTTTTTAATACTTGTGTTGTCTATATTTGTTTTCTTCTTGAATTAGATAACCGTTGTTTCTATCAGTATTTTGTATGCATAGATCTCCTACAGGTAATTTAGTTCATCTGAAAGAATAAGCTCAATCCTTTGATTCAACATCATGGAGATTATTATTTCTATTCCACCAATAACCTATGATTTTTTCTAGAGGAAGCATTACAAGGATAATTGTTATGGGTTCTCCACAAATAACTCTGGGTGGAGACAGGAGTTAAATCCTTACAATCAGTATGAAGAGGAAAGAGCCCTCGATCTTGACAGTGTCTTTGCATAATTCATGGCATATCATGCTAGCTCTAAAGCTAATCATAATGCAATACAAAATCAGGAGATTCAATTTGGCAAAAGTTTTCTAGAAGATTATCAAGGGGAACCAGAGTTATAATTCTACTATCAAAATGAAGCAGAAAGGGGTGTCAATTTGGACATTTTATTAATGCAATTCAAGGATACAATTGGATCTATTCAACGAGCATTTAAAAGTGCTGAAATTCAAATTGGTAAGCTAGTAGAAGAAGTGACTCAAGTTATGGGCAGAAGAAAAGAAGAATTTGTAGGGATTGAAGCTCAAGAGGGAAGCCCTGTAAAAGAGCATGACTTAGAAGAAGAAAGGCATGAAGACCATAAAGTTCCAATTATTCTGGGACAACCATGTCTGTCAATTGCTAGTTGTGTATTAGGCATGGGTAAAGGTAAGTTGGAACTAAGTGTAGAGGATTAGAAGATCTCCTTTGACTTATTTGAAGCAATGAAACACTTAGATCTCGTGAAGCCTGTTTTGATGAAGAAACATTGGAGCAAGAGATAGAATTAACAACCTCAGCCATGGTAGTCTCGTCTGGAGGAAGAATTCGATAATGTGACAGAATGCCTAGTCAGTAAAAATGAAGGAGAAGAGCTAGCTTGTATTGAAGAGCTGAATGTTCCAGAAGATAAGTCTGCAGGTCATGTGATGTTTGAAACATTAGAAAATAGTAGACCAATGGAAAAGCCCAAAGTAGAACTGAAAACCCTTCCAACACATTTGAAGTATGTATTTTTGGAGGACAACGAGGCTAAACCTGTAATAATAAGTAGTTCCTTGCAAAAGAAAGAAGAGGATCAATTGGTTTAGATTCTGAAGAGTCGCTAAGCCGCTATTGGTTGGCACATCTCTGATTTAAAAGAGATCGGTCAATCATATTGTATGCACAAAATTAATATGGAAGCTGAGTACAAGCCCGTGAGACAACCTCAAAGGAGACTGAATCCAATTATGAAAGAAGAAGTAAGGAAGAAAGTGCTCAAGTTGCTGGAAGCAGGGCTTATCTATCCAATCTCAGACAGTTCATGGGTTAGTCCTGTTCAATTCATTCCGAAAAAGGAGGTATGACAGTGATAAAGAATGATAAAGAGAAGCTAATTCCTACAAGAACAGTCACTGCATGGAGGATGTGTATTGACTATAGAAAGTTGAATGACGCCACCAGGAAAGACCATTACCCGCTTCCCTTTATGGACCAAATGCTTGAGAGACTTGCAGGGAAATATTTCTATTGTTTCTTAGACAGATATTTGGGCTATAATCAATTTGCAGTGGATCCTCACGACCAAGAAAAGACAGCTTTCACATGCCCCTTTGGTGTCTTTGCTTATCGTCACATGCCTTTCGATTTATGTAATGCCCCAGCTACTTTCCAGAGATGTATGATGGCAATCTTTGCTGATATGGTAGAGAAATGTATTGATGTCTTTATGGATGATTTCTATGTCTTTGGCGCATCTTTTGAAAATTGCCTAGCAAATATGGAGAAAGTGTTACAATGGTGTGAGGAATCTAATTTGGTGCTCAATTGGGAGAAATGTCACTTCATGGTTCAAGAAGGCATCGTGCTGGGACACAAGATTTCTAGAAGAGGAATTGAGGTGGATAAAGCAAAGATTGATGTTATGATGCAATCCTACCTCCCAAGGGTATTGGATAGAAGACTCCAAGAGGCTTGGGCTAGAGCTACTAAAGAATGCCCTAGGGTTCTCATGAACCTTAGGGTAGATTTTTGAGCCCATGGGTCAAGGTTGGATCCACTCTTCTTTGTAAATATTAGAATAGGTTTTTCCTTCTTTTGGGTCGTGTATTTTGACCATTCTCGTAGTATAGGGTTTTCGCCTTGTATTTCAGGGCATTTTGAGTAGTTTTTGTAGTAGGGACTTTTTTTTTGTATTTTCATGTATTTTGTCAAGGAGGTGAGCTTAGTTTTTAGATGGGTGTGTGTAGCTAAGCTCTAGCTTCTCAAGGAAGTTTTCTCAAAGAAGCTTCTCAAGGAAGTTTCCTAAGAAAGCTTCTCAAGGAAGCTACCTAGTGTATAAATAGAAGCATGTGTAACACTTATTGTAACTTTGATGAATGAGAGTCTTGTGAGACATACTTCAAAGTTCCACTTCTCTACCTCTTTTATTCCGTCAATTTCGTGCTCCCCCCTCTCTCTTTCTCTCCCTCTTTCCTTTCCTCCATTGAAGCATCCTCTCCAAGCTTCTTATCCAAGGCTCATCTTGGTGGTGAAGCTCCTTCTTCCATGGCTTATTCCTTAGTGGATGGCGCCTCCTCTCACCTCTTCTCCTTTGTCTTCCACTGCATCTCCATGGTGGAAATCACCATTAAAGGACCTCATTGAAGCTCAAAGATCCAGCCTCCATAGAAGCCCCTCAAGCAAGCTTCCATCAAGTGGTAATCAGAGCACAAGAGCTTCAAGTAGGTGCTCCTTAAACCTCCATTAATTTTTTGCTTTACCTTCTCTTCTATTTTTGTTTCTTCATTTTTCTCCATGTATCTACTCACATGTCTTGTGCTACATGTTTTTAACATGATTCTTTAGAGTTTCCACTGATTAAACTTGCTATAGAAGCTAGATTTGATTTTCTATGGTTCAAATTTCTTGTTCTTGTTCTTGAACCATAAATTGTGTTGAGTTTAGGTTCCTTTGAGTTTTGTCTTGTTATTTTTTGTGGCTGAAACCTAAACCATAAAATTCTTACAAAAATATTAAAGTAGAAGAAAACTTCAAAAATCTAGAGTGACTTGTTCACCTATTGTAGTTTTGTCATAGAAGTCATGTCTAGTCATGAAACTTGTCACATAAGATTTCTTATGTTGTGCTGAATTTTATTTTCTTGTTTCTTTGTCTAACTCATTTGTTCATGAGTGTATGAAATTCTTTTAGCCTATTATTTCATTTGAGTCAAATCTTTCATGTTAATTAGTCCTTAACATGTTCATGCAAAATTCTTAGAGAGTCTTTGATTGTGAACCTTTTCTTGAACTTTTAGGTTTCTTTATGATTGTGTCTATTGTGAATTTGAGTTTTGGTGATTGAATTGCTGGCTGAAATTTTGATCCTAAGTGAATATTGAACTCCTAAAACTATGGTAAACAATCCTAGTGAGTTCAACATACATAGGAAGGTTGAAAGTAAGCCCAAGGCAATCAATATACCATGCTTAAAAAAAATCGCTGGTGCTGGCAGCTTGGACATACAAACTTGTAAAAATTACTGAGAATTGGTTACTTCGAATTTTGAGATGAAAATTTTAATGAATTTCCTAGACATCTGGAAAAAAGTTATACAAAAAGAAACAAGTGATTTGGATAAAAGGAAAAAATACTAAAAATCACACAAGTTGGCAGAAAAATCAGTATCCAGGAAAAAAAAAGTGAAAGGGAAGTGTGCTTGCTCTTTTGGCTCAAAATTTATTCTATAATTGGTGCCTATGTTATACCAATCTTAGTTCCGAAATTTCAATTCAAAATTACTGTAAAAACAAGTGCCAAAGCTAGAGGTTTGTTGAGTCTTTTTTTTATAGTTTTTTTACCCTACTCTAGAGCCATTCTAAGTTTCTCTTTGAGTCCTAGCTTGCTTCTATGTCCTTTTCATTGCTTTAGTTGTTGAGTAATCCTTGAAAAATTGTCTTGCTAAAACTCCATTGGTTTAGCTTTCATTTCATTTTTTTTTGTCTTTGGTTATTGCTTGTCTCTTTGTTTCCTTGTTTGTGGGTTGCCATATAGGGAATTGGAAGGAGGATTGGTGTCATCCCTTGAAGAATTTGAGTCAAGAAGAAAGGGGCCAACCACCTTAAGAGCTATTGGACTAAGAAGCACTCCAAATTGAGTGAATCACCAAAGAGAGAACAACCACCAAAATTGAGGACCGTTTTGTAATTTTTTAATTGGCAATTTACTTACCTTCATTGCTATCAAGTTTTGTAACAAAAAGGCCTTTCATTGGAAGTGTGTTGGGAGCCTCCAATAGGTTACCAAACTTCCATTTGTGTAATAATTTTTGGCGATTTTTCCTTAGGATAGTGAGTGTTCTGTTGGGAACCTTGAATGTGGTCATCAAAACACTCTTAGGATTCGCCTAGTTTACATTTCTTGCTTACTTTCATAGCTTATTTCCTTTACCTTCCATTGTCAAACCGCCTAGATAGCTTTCCTTTTACCAATTAGTTTTTTACCTTATCTTTCACACCTCTTTTAGTGTTTATTTTGGCTAGTTTCAACCATAGTTTCTTTTACCTTTTGTTTTCAAACCTCCAACAAGAAAGAACCACAACTTAGAAACCAACATGAGTCATCATTCATCTAGTGTTAATGGCGAGGGTACTAGTCATAAAGACCCTTTATCTAGAATCTTAGATGAGTTGAGTTCCCTCAAGTTATGGAAAGAAAAACAAGAGAGAAAAGGAAAAGGAAAAAAAAAGAGTGGAAGAAATAAGTCAAGATGAAAGAAAGAAAATAAGAGAGGAAGAAAGAAGAAAAATAATGAAAGAAATAAAAAGAGAAAAATATGTCTCCTATAGTAGTCATAACTCTTGCAAGAGCCTAAGTGAAGAACTTCGTGACTATTACGAAGGAAGGCATAGATCACATCTTAGACCTCACTCCCATAGAAGAGAAAAGGACAGAAAGCCTCAAGAGGCTAACATTAACCTCTCATACTTCCATGGGAAGGACAATGTAAAGGCTAACTTAGATTGGGAAATAAGGGTAGAGCAACAACTTAAAAAGAAGTATACTTCAAAATCTTATGGCTCTCACTCTTATCCAAAGAAAGACCAAGGTCAAGGCATCTTAGGGGTGACACCTTCTAAGCCCAAAGATGATAAGGGGAAGACAATAGAAAAGCAAGCCCCAAAGGCTAGTATGCAAGAAAAAACTAGCTTCTATAAAGTGCTTTAAATGTCTTGGAAGAGGACACATTACTTCTCAATGCCCCACCACAAAAACCATGATTATGAGGGGCCAAGGCATTTATAGTAGCCAAGATGAGGCTACTACTTCACCTTCCTCTAGTGAAAGTGAAAAAGCAAAAGGGGAAGAATCTAGTGAAGAAATCTACCCCCAAGAAGAAGGACAACCATTAGTGGTTAAAGAGAAGTGTAAGGAGGTAAGTTTCTCCTCCAAGAGTTTAGCTAAGAAGGAAACTCATTTTACAATAAAGACAAACATTAAAGAAACTTTCCGTCTTAGACAACCTCTTGGGCTTGAGGTTATTCCTCAAGTAAAGGAGTTGTTGGATGAAGGTTTGGTTCGTAAGAGCTTAAATCCTTGTGCTTTGTTGGTGCCCAAAATAGGTATTATTAGGCACCAAATCCCTACAATAAGTGATATGATGAATTTGTTGAGTGTTGCAACCCTCTTTTGTAAAATCAGTCATGCACCCAACGTCTTCATGATTCATGTACATAGGGACTCATTAGGTAGGTTTGTTCTTATTTTTGGTTTCAATACAAACTTAGGTGCTCATATGGGACACCTTAGGTTTGTCATATTTTTTTGTAGGAATAATCAACATAAAAATACAGAAAAAGGTACGCTTTATTGCATTACTTTCCTTAATTTTTTAAATAGTGATCAAGGGGTTCCCAAGGACCCTAAGAGAATAAAGATCATTCCTGATTGGCCCACTCCACCAAGTATAAGGGAAATCTGGGGCTGCCATGACTTAACAAACTTTTACAAAAGGTTTGTCCCATATTTTTCTATACTTGAAGCACCACTCATTGAGTTGGTGAGGAACCATGTTCCCTCATGGGAAGATTTCCATGAAAGGAGTTTTCAGACCTTACCCTACTCTAACATACCCAACACCACTAATACATATGTTTTTATTCTTTTTACAGGTGTCAAGGGAAGGAGCCCAGAGTATGAAGAACCTTAGGATTTGAGGTCAAATCCTTTCCAAGGTGGAGGGGATGGTGCAATCCTACCCCCCAAGGGTATTGGATAGAAGACTCCAAGAGGCTTGGGCTAGAGCTACTAAAGAAGGCCCTAGGGTTCTCATGAACCTTAGGGTAGATTTTTGAGCCCAAGGGTCAAGGTTGGATCCACTCTTCTTTGTAAATATTAGAATAGGTTTTCCTTCTTTTGGGCCGTGTATTTTGACCATTCTAGTAGTATAGGGTTTTAGCCTTGTATTTCAGGGCATTTTGAGTAGTCTTTGTAGTAGGGACTTTTTTTTGTATTTTCATGTATTTTGTCAAGGAGGTGAGCTTAGTTTTTAGATAGGTGTGTGTAGCTAAGCTCTAGCTTCTCAAGGAAGCTTCTCAAGGAGGTGAGCTTAGTTTTTAGATGGGTGTGTGTAGCTAAGCTCTAGCTTCTCAAGGAAGTTTTCTCAAAGAAGCTTCTCAAGGAAGTTTTCTTAAGAAAGCTTCTCAAGGAAGCTACCTAGTCTATAAATAGAAGCATGTGTAACACTTGTTGTAACTTTGATGAATGAGAGTCTTGTGAGACATACTTCAAAGTTCCACTTCTCTACCTCTTTTATTCCTTCAATTTCGTGCTCCCCCCTCTCTCTTTCTCTCCCTCTTTCTTTTCCTCCATTGAAGCATCCTCTCCAAGCTTCTTATCCAAGGCTCATCTTGGTGGTGAAGCTCCTTCTTCCATGGCTTATTCCCTAGTGGATGGCGTCTCCTCTCACCTCTTCTCCTTTGTCTTTCGCTGCATCTCCATGGTGGAAAATCACCATTAAAGGACCTCATTGAAGCTTAAAGATCCAGCCTCCATAGATGCCCCACAAGCAAGCTTCCATCATGTTATTGATAAACTTTCTCCTAAGGTTAATGTTAAAGGAATACGGAGTTTTTTGGGTCACGCTGGATTCTATCCGCGATTCATCAAGGACTTTTCCAAAATTACCAAACCACTGAGTAATCTGTTGAACAAGGATGTTGTGTTTGTGTTTAATGATGAATGTTTGGAAGCTTTTAATACCCTTAAAGCTATGTTGGTCTCTGCTCCTGTGATTACTACACCAGATTGGGGACAAGAGTTTGAATTAATGTGTGATGCAAGTGATTATGCAGTACGTGCTGTGCTGGGACAACGAAAGGGCATAATTTTTCATACCATTTACTATGCCAGTAAAGTGTTGAATGATGCTCAGATCAATTATGCCACCACTGAGAAAGAATACTAGCAATCGGTTATGCACTTGAGAATTTCCAATCTTATTTGGTGTGGTCAAAGATAGTAATTTACACTGATCATGCAGTAATTAAATATTTGTTGCGCAAAGCTGATTCTAAACCACGACTGATCAGATAGATACTATTACTTCAAGAATTCGATTTAGTCATCAGGGACAAGAAAGGATCTGAAAATGTGATAGCAGACCACTTATCTAGACTAGTCAATGAAGAGGTCACTTTAAAAGAAACTGTGTCATACCCTAATTTCGTCCAGGGACCATTTGTTTGGTGGGATGCAACCTTCGCTTGACCGCTTCGAGGTACTTAACACCCATCGTTAGGCAATCCATGAAGTTTCGCGACATGCCGGAAGTTGAAAGGAAGCATTGTTGCGCAATCCATAAAGTTTCGTAACATTCCAGAAGTCAAAGAGGCGATGGTTGCATAATCCGTAAAGTTTCGCGACATTACGGAAAGAAAACAAGTATCGTTACATAATCCATAAAGTTCCGTAACGTTATGGAAAAAGAATCAGCAAAAAAAGCAAAAGGGGAGTGTATTTAGTAAAAAGGGGTGTGCAAATAGCAAGCAGACCCACTTGGACCTTCCAGGGTGTTCCAACAGAAGGCGGTGCCTTCTGGTGGAAGCAACCCAGCTCGCCTGGGCGAGCTGGGCGACAACCACCTCCCTCTTTTCCCCTATAAATAGGAGAAAGAAGGCAGAGCAAATTCGTTCAACCCTCCTGGTATTTAGGATTCACTTGAAATCAGTGAGAAAAATTGATTCCGTGAAGAAAATCCAAGCCGAGGCGCTTCTGTAACGCTTCCGAGACGTTTCCGTGAGCGATTTCGTGAAGATTTTCCACCGTTCTTCATCGTTCTTCGTTCGTTCTTCGTCGTTCTTCGGTCTTCAACCGATAAGTTCCCGAAATCGAACCTTTCAATTCATTTTATGTGCCCTTAGTGGTCCCCACTTGTTTCGCTTGCATTTATTTTTATTTCGTTTGCTTTTCGTAGCCCCTTTTGACGTGCTTTAACCATTTATTTAAGTCGTTTTCTCGCCTAATAAAAAATTAAATGAATTTCCACCGATCATTTGAGTTGTAATATCTTTTAATCTCTGTTAGAATAAAATTCGACCAATCTTTCACGCCGTAACCACGCTTCAAACCAAAAAGAGGCAAAATAATAATAAAATAATCTAAAATATCTTTGAATAAAATAATCCAAAAAAAAAAATCAATCGGACGCTTTTCTTTGGGATTTTTCTTAATTGAATTGACTAATAACCAAAGTGAAACTAAGGCTAAAATCAACTCACAAATCAAGCTTTGTCATCAAAAATCACCTAAAAACCATTTCAAGGTCCAACGCCTTGAATGGTCCTCTTTGCTTTTATTGGTTAAACGTGGACTTTTGTTAGCCTAAAAGCCAACACATAATGTTGTCACTACTTTCAAAAACCAAGAGATCGTTAATGGTCCAACGCCTTAACGTTTCTCTCCTTTCAAAATCAAAAGATCGTTTAATGGTCCAACGCCTTAAATGACCTTTTGTTTGGTCAAAATATATCTTGCAAAAAAAGATAAAAACAACTTAACCAACATTCAGTTCTCAAAGAACTACGTAGGTTTGATTTCCTTATCACAATTGAGGAATACGTAGGAGCAAGGGAAACACCCTTGTCGACCACAAAAAGATAAAAAATACAAAAAACATAAAAATGTAAAAGGAAAAATAAAACAAATTGAAGTCGTGTTTGCACACTCGATTAAAGTTACTTGTGAGTCTTGCGACGCCCTCCCGCCGAAGGGTAGGTTGCGACAAGCTGAAATAAAAAGATGAATTTTTTGATGAATCTTTGTTTTTAATTGCAGAGAGACCCTGGTTTGCTGACATGGCTAATTTAAAGGCAGCTGGTATCATCCCAAAAGACCTCACTTGGCAGCAGCGGAATAAATTTTTCCATGATGCTCAATTTTATATATGGGATGATCCACACTTGTTCAAGGTAGGTGCAGATAATCTCCTTAGAAGATGTGTGACAAGTGAGGAAGCCAAAGGTATATTATGGCACTGTCATAATTCACCATGTGGAGGGCATTATGGTGTAGACAAAACAGCGACTAAGGTCTTGCAGTCAGGATTCTTCTGGCCAACACTCTTCAAAGATGCCCATCACCATGTCTTGAAGTGTGATCAATGCCACATGGGGGAATTTCTCGAAGGAATGAAATGCCTCTTCAAAACATTATTGTGGTTGTTGACTATGTGTCTAAATGGGTGGAAGCTGTGGCCACCCCAAGAAATGATGCTAAGGTTGTGGTAAAGTTTATAAAGAAGAATATTTTGCTCGATTTGGGGTGCCTCAGATTTTGATTAGTGATGGTGGTTTGCATTTTTGTAATGTTCAGCTTCAAAAGGTGTTGAGTCAATATCATGTGCATCATAAGGTGGCATCACCCTATTGTTAGTTGATGAATATGACTGACTTTTGTGTATAAAACCTGTGTAAATTGTATCAAACTTCTCCAGTTTATGGTTATTTTGTAGTGTTATAAGTATTTTCCATTAAGTATAGGTAATAAATACTTAGTACTTCCATTTTGTGTGTTTAATAATAATTTTCTCTCAATTTCAGGTTAATTAGGCAAGCTTTGAAAAGTGCTATTTTTCACCTTCTCGCTAAGCCAATCCGCTAGCTTACCGAGCGTTCGCTAAGCCCAACACTCATTGGCTAAGCACAAGGAAGAATCTAGAAGAAGATGAGTTGTACAAGTTCGCTAAGCGCATTGCTTCATCTCGCTAAGCGCACTACTTCATCTCACTAAGCACACCGCTTCAGTCCATCCGCTGAGCGAGAAGAGCACGCGCTAAGGCGAAATTCACTAATGTGCGTTAAGCGGTCCAGAATTGCGCTAAGTGCACGAGCATGAACAAGGACACCTGTTTAAGCTTGAAATCAGATTTTGTGAGAGGAGTTTAGGCTGAGAGCTGAAGCTTTGCATGTCTAGTGATTCTAGAGAGAGAAAGATCCAAGTTTCAGAGAGTTTTGAGAGATTTTGTTGTGTGAAGATCTGCAGAGACCAGAGCTTGAAGAGGAAGTTGTTTTGAGAGCTTGAGATGAGTTTGTGAGTGGTTGTGAGATCCTAGAGGTGAAGGAGACATCCTCACCACTTGTATTTTTGCAAACTTTCATCTTGTTCTTCTCCTTGTTGTAAAGGAGGCTTCCTGGTTATGGAAAGCTAAAATCCTCTATTGGATCTTCCTTGTAGGTACTTGATGTAAATATCTTATTATCTATTTAATGATGTTTTGTGTGTTCTCTGTGCTATCAGTTTTTCATTCTAGTATGCCTTTACCTTGATCACATAGATGCATGCTTTGTTAGGGTCATTCAACAGTGGAAACTGATCTGATTCTGATGACCTTGATAAGACAGGACTAAGTTATTGTACTATCACGAGGAATCAAGGTGCGATAATTTAGTTGTAGTATGTTTGTCTTAATGCGGTCCTGGTTGAGTTTAGTCCAACAAGAGTATTCTGAGGATGGTGCTTGATCAGGATTAGGCTAAACTATCATGAGGAATCAAGGTTTAGCATCTCAGGAGACACCATAGGAACACATGAGCATTGTTTGATAGAAAATATCCTTTTAGCATCAGGCACCTATTAGGAAAACCAACGCATTTTCTACTTGTTTTTACACATCATTTCTCTCGCGTGATTTTCCTTTTTACATAGATAGTTTACATACCTGTTCATGTTCACACTTAGATTTTCACACCAGACACCTATTCACTGAAATAGCTTACCAAGTAAACAAGTTCCTCGAGAGTTTGATACTTGGTTCTTACTGTTTTGTACTACATGTGCGATCCGGTGCACTTGTCAGAAGCGAACAAGTTTTTGACGACATTGTCGGAGAACTTCTTTTTATTTGGAAAGTTAGATCTTTTTAGGTGTCTATTCTTTATTAGTTATTCTTTGATTTTATTAATAGTTGTTCTTAATTCATATTTTTTTTCTTCTCTTATTGGATTGGATAACCGCTGTGTCTGTTAGCATTTTATATGCATAGATCTCCCACAGGCAATTTAGTTCTTATGGACTTAGAAATTTAAGCTACATTGAGAAGGAACAGGGCCAAGAGGAGAAGGAAACTTTTGCAAGATAGAACAGTTGCATCCATTCTTGAGGAAGAAACTCATTTTTCTGATTCATTATCACCTTATTCACCATCATCAAGGGAATCCGCTACTCAATTGCCTGAAACCGCTAGCATGGAAGACGAGTAGCACCAGAAGATCACCCTTGAGGATTATTCAAGTAGCTCAGTATCGCAATTCTTTACTAGCATTGCACGTCCTGAAGTGCAAGCTCACAACATCAACTACCCGTATTCTTTAATTCGTTTAATACAGGGGAATTTATTCCAAGGATTACCTAATGAAGACCCCTATGCACATTTGGCAACATTCATTGAAATATGCAACATTGTTAAGATTGTCGGTGTGCTTGATGAAGCTATTAGACTCAGCCTATTCTCATTCTCACTGGCAGGAGAGGCCAAAAGGTGGCTTCACTCATTTAAGGGTAACAGTCTGAAAACCTGGGATGAAGTTGTTGAAAAGTTCCTAAAGAAATACTTCCTAGAGTCCAAGACTGCGGAAGGGAAAGTTGCAATCTCTTTATTTCATCAATTCCCTGATGAATCTCTGAGTGAATCATTGGAGAGGTTCAGAGGTTTATTGAGAAGAACTCCCACCCATGGGTTTTCCGAGCCAATTCAATTGAATATGTTTATAGATGGGTTGAGACCACAAACCAAGCAACTGCTAGATGCTTCTGTAGGGGGAAAGATAAAATTGAAGACCCTGGAAGAAGCAACTGAGCTAATTGAGAACATGTCAGCCAGTGATCATGCCATTCTACAAGATAGAACCCATCAACCCACGAAGAAAAGCTTTTTAGAGCTATCATCAAATGACGTGTTATTGGCATAGAACAAGTTGTTTTCTAAGCAACTTGAGATTTTAACGAAAACACTCGGTAAGTTGCCAACTAAGCTGTCTATTGGTCAACCTACACACTCTTCTATTTTGCAGGTTACAGGTTGTACCATTTGTGGTGAGGCTCATGAAATAGGCCAATGTATTCCCACTTAAGAAAACACTCAAGAAATTCATTATATGGGAAATCAACAGCGACAAGGGTACACTCAAGAAGGATTTTCAGGCTTCCAGCAGGGTCCCTATAATCAACTAGGACAGTAGATGATGCAATCCTCCATAGGAAGGGACCAGTCACTAGAGCCATGAGCAAGAGGCTCCAAGAGGATTGGGCTAGAGCTGCTGAAGAAGGCCCTTGGGTTCTCATGAACCTCAGGGTAGACTTCTGAGCCCATGGGCCAAGGTTGGGTCCAATTATCTTTGTACATATTAGACTAGGATGTCATTATATTTGGTCCTTGTATTTAGGGCTCCATATTGTAGGTAGGGTACCCTAGAAATATAGGATTTTTCAGCCCTTGTATTTTAGGGCACCTAGACTAGTTTTGTATTAGGGGTAGTTTTGTAATTTCACATGCACTAAGTGAATATTTGATGTGTGTGGTTGGAAATAAATTTAATTGAATTGGTAGATTCCCAATTTAATTAAATTTTAGAGGGGGAGGTGAGCATTTGCTTACTACACCCCATTGCCACATCATATAGTCACACTTTGTGCATGTCCTTCATGGTTTACATGCCTCATGACACCTAAGCACACTTAGTGGAGAATCTTGGAATTGATCTTGGATTAGTGGGCTGAACCATAACTAAAATTCACTAATCATAATTAGTAAAATTTTGGCTCCAAAGTTTGCTGCACAAATTCAATTTCAAATTCAAGTGAAATTTGAATTGAAATTCAAATTTCCCTCCAATTTTGTGTGACACTTAGGCTATAAATAGAGGTCATGTGTGTGCATTTTTTTAAAACTTTGATCATTTGAATATCAAACTTCAGATTTCAGAGCTCTTTTAGAGAACAAAATTTCGTGCTCTTCTCTCCCTCTCCCTTCATTCATCTCTTTCTTCCTCCAAGCTCTTATCCATGGCCTTCTATGATGGTGAGCTTCTTCTAGACTCATCTTCTCCTTGAAGTGGCGTCTCCTCTCTCTCTTCCTTCTTCATTCCACTGCCATTCATCTTCCAAGAAGCAAAGGAATCCATTGATGAAGAAGATCCTAGGCCTACAAGCTCCAATGGAGCTTACATCAATGGAGGACACACCCTGGCAACCAGTTCAACAAAGACCAGAGTGGGCCTTCAAACAGGCCAATCCAACAAGGGCCTAACATATTCCAGAGGACTACTAAGCTAGAGGAGACCTTGACTCAGTTTATGTAGGTAACAATGTCTAATCAGAAAAGCACTGAGTCAGCACTGAAGAACCTTGAGGTCCAGATGGGACAACTGGCCAAGCAGATAGCTGACAAGTCATCCAACAGTTTTGTGGCAAATACAGAACAAAATCCCAAGGAGGAATGCAAAGTTGTGATCACAAGGCTGAGAGGTGAAAGTAATCAAGAAAAATGAGGATAGTGTTGTGCATAAGAAGAAAACTATTGACAAGAAAGGTACTGATGGCAAGAAAAATAAGGTGAGAGGTGAAAGTAATCAAGAAAAAGAGGAATAAATAATGGCCAAGAATAAAGAATTGAAGGACCAAGAAAAAGAAAAAGAAGTAGAAAAAGAAATAGAAAATGAAAAAGAAGAAAAAAATAATAAGAATGCAAAGAAGAGTAGAAGTGAAAAAGCTGTGGATGAAGGTGTGAAAGTACCATATCTTGTGGTACGTTCCAAGAAGGAAAAAGATCGTCATCTGGCGAGATTTTTAGATATTTTCAGGAAACTGGAAATAACCATGCCCTTCGAAGAAGCTTTGCAGCAGATGCCACTCTACTCCAAATTATTGAAGGATATGTTAACAAGGAAACATAAGTATATTCACCAGGAAAACATCATAGTGGAAGGAAATTGCAGTGCAGTGATTCAAAAGATACTTCCACCCAAGCATAAAGATCCTGGGAGTGTAACTATTCCTTGTTCAATTGGAGAAGTCACTATGGGAAAAGCAATTATTGACCTGGGAGCCAACATTAATCTAATGTCACTCTCCATGTGCAGAAGATTGGGAGAGTTGGAAATAATGCCCACTAGAATGACTTTACAACTAGCTGACCGCTCCATTACCAGGCCATATGGAGTAATTGAAGATGTGTTGGTAAGAGTGAAACATTTTATCTTCCCGGCAGATTTTGTGGTAATGGATATCTGCGAAGATACTAACATTCCTGTAATATTGAGAAAGCCATTCATGTTGACTGCAAGCTGCATAGTTGATATGGGTAGGAGGAAGCTGGAGTTGGGTTTTGAAGATCAGAAAATTGATTTTAATTTATTTGTTGAAGACAAGCCTGCTTCAGAACAAAATGTTTGCTTATAGGTAATGAAAGGAGGTCAAGACGTTCTGACAGTAAGAACCAAAACATGAGATCACCCAGTGAGGTAAATGCGTCAAGCTAATGACGTTAAAGAAGCACTTCCTGGGAGGCAACCCAGTTTTAATTTCTGTTATCTTTGTTTTTGCATGCATTTATCATGTGGAACTTGCTTTTTTAATCTTTACATTGGAGTATATCAGCTTATCCTTGAATGTTAGATATAAAGGTTTCAATTTCTTGGAAAAAGGACTGAAAAACAACTTAGAATACATTTTCTAAAAGCAGTCCTTTCGCTAAGCACAAGCCTCGTGCTAAGCGCATCTTTGTTCATGCGCTAAGCCGCGAGTATCAATCGCTTAGCGCCCAACCCTTGCATCTGCGCTGATTTGGTCCACTAAGCTGGCCAAGGCTGAGCTAAGCTAACTTCAATTCGATTTGAATTCGGCTAAGCTGCAGTCTGATCGCTAAGCCCATCATTCACTTTGGCTAAGTGTGAGTCGTTGTCGCCAAGCTCAATTCCTCGTGGCCTGAATTGGGTTTCATGAAGCTAAGCACCAATCATGGCGGCTAAGCTAAATTCCTCGTGGCAATATGAGCGCAAAGTGAGTCCTTATCAGCTAAGTGCATGCTCCTTTATACTTAAGATGCATCATTTTAGCTAAGCTAACTAGAGCCTGGCTTAACGAGAGTTTTAGGTTTTTTATCTGCAAATCTCGCTTAGTGGTCGTTTTTGTGCGCTAAGCCAAGACACTTCTTCAAAAAAAAAAACTGATTTTGAATTTGAAACTTCGTCTAAGCGCACGGATCCGCTAAGCGAGCCTCGTTGAGAAACCAAACATCTCTTTGGCTTGCTTAGCGTAGCAGTCCGCTAAGCGAGAGTGTCAAAAACTGCTTAAGTGAGTGTAACAACAATCACACTCACAATTGCTAGATTTCAGAAACTTCGTCTCTGCATTCTCTCTCTCCAAAATTTCGCACATTTTTCATTTGTGCTTTCTTTTTGCATTATCAACCTCGAAGCAACAACCATTCACCATCCAAGTAAGTTCCTTGGTTCCTTTTCTCTTTCTCTTGTCTAAAATTTAGGATAGAAGACTTCACTTGTAGTTTTAGATTTTTAGGGTTTTAATGTTTTGCTAGAATTATTTTAAGAATAGGACTATATATGTGTCTATATTGTATTGAGTATGTTGCACACACTGCATGTCTAATATGCCTTTTAGAGGCTTGAAAAGTGCAAGAAAAATGAACTATGTTTTCTGCATTTTTCGGAAAACGTGATGAACTCACTAAGCGGAGCATGCTGCGCTAAGCGAGTTCATCAGAATTCATTGTATATAGGCGTTCACTGAAGAACTCGCTAAGTGCGCCTACCGCGCTAAGTGAGTTCATCCTTTGAGGATGAACACTCATCCTCTTACTGAACTACCCGTGGCTAAGCGAGGCTGAATCGCTAAGCCCAGGTAACTTAGACAATTTTTTTGTTGGCAGCCGCGTGCTAAGCAGAGCTTTCCTGGGCCAAGCACAATTCGTTGCGGCATCCGCTGAGCTAAGAGAGCCTCGCTCGCTAAGCTCCCAATACTTAGTGAAATTTTTGAATTGTTGGTGGCGCTAAGCGGCTCCACATGTCGCTAAGCGGTAGTGTTTTTTTTTTTTTGCAAAGGCCAGCTAAGCGGACCATGTCTCGCTAAGCCGACTGTACCTTTTTCAGTTGTTGAATTTGAATAACTTGTGTCCTGATTAATTGTTTGGTTTCTTTATTTGTAGATGGCTTCTAGGAAACGTAAAAGTATTGGTTCAAGACCCACAACGCAGTATGACACAAGGATATTATCTTCCTTAAATGCTTGGACCAGATACATAGATAATGTCCTGGGGAGAAACATTTTACCAGAGAGGAAAGTAGAGATATATCACTCTGAGCTAGATGAGTTTAAGGCTGAATTGGAGAGGCGTAATTTCCATAAACGTCGCACCAATTTAGTCGATGGGAGCATAGATCTAGCTTTGGTGAAAGAATTCTATGCAAATTTATACAGTTCTGAGGACCATCCACCAAAGCAGTCCAGAGTCAGAGGTCATTTGGTGAAGATTGATGCTGACAGTCTCAACACATTCTTGGAGACACCTGTGGTATTAGCTGAGGGGGAAACCTTACCCGCTTACTCTAGATATTGCAGGTTGCCTACAGACTACAGAGAGATAGAGGCTGCCTTATGTATACGTGGCCGAGGGTTCATCTTGAACTCTGAGGGACATCCTGGGAAGATTCTCAGGAAGGATCTGACTACACTAGCTCAAGTTTGAAGTGTCCTCTCATACTCCAACTTGGCCCCCAGATCACACACTTCTGACTTGACAGTGGATAGAGTTAGGCTGATCTTTGGCCTAGTCTCTCGCATGAATATGAACATAAGAGCGCTGATCTCTGGCCAGATGACCTCTATAGCCCAATCTAACACTTCTAGACTTGGGTTCCCTGCTCTAATCACTGCATTATGTAGAGCCAGAGGGGTTGTCTCTAATAGCCTCACTTTTGAGCGCCTGAGCCTGATCATTAACTTGGCCTTCATCAGGAAGAATTGTTAGAACCCCGAGGATCTAACAGTTTCTATCTGAGGGACTAGGAGGGTGAGGGCAAGGCCAGTTGAGCTTCCTTCTACTTCTACAGCTCCTACTCCAGCATCCACTTCAGCAGCCCCTTTTGTCCCAGCTTAGACAGATTCTCGGTGCTTTGAAGCCATGCTTCAGAGCATTCATTATTCATTAGGGACAAATCATTTTATTACAGAGTTTACAGGTGGTGGCACCTCCAAGATCTATTCCTTCAGTTGAGCAGTTCAGCGAAATGGTAGCCTGGCCCGGGACCCAACCTTCTCTTCACATGGAAGATGAAGGTCCCACAGCCCAGGTACCTCAGCATGTGGAGGATAAGTCATCTGAGGCCACCATCCTAGAGCCATTTGTTATAGGAGAAGAGGCAGAGGAGACACAGGTGAGACAAGTAGTTGTTGCCACGCCTGAGCGATCCCTTGAGGCTACTTCAGAGCCTTCTGCACAAGGGGAAAACATACCCTCACCTCAGCCTACAGCAGGCCCCTCCACTCTTCTTCTAGAGATGCCAGAGGACCCGACTACACCAGTCCTAGCTATGGACTCTTCTCCTCTAGCTACTCCAGTGTTACATTTGACAAATGAAGAGGATGTTCAGACACAGGACACCCAGGACCAGTCACAGGAATTTTGATTCCTGATGACACTTTTTGCTTTTTGGTTTATTATTATTATGATTATAGTTTCAGTACAATATTTCTTTTATGTTTATATACACTTCTAGTTTTATTTATGGATAGTTGGTTTGCTTATTCTGAAGCATATGGAACAGTTTGACTTGATTTTGATGACATGGCAGTAAAACACTTTTATCTTTTTGTGAAAAATGGGTGTATGACTTTACTTTGAATTGAATGCATGATTTTGATGGAATTTGTGTTTCTTTCCATGAGTTTGAGCAAGTGTGTATGCTAGACAAAGAAAGAACAAGAATGTTAACATGAAATTAGAATTGCTAGTCAGTACACAGATTGATTGAGAAAGAAAAGCTTGAACCAAAATCAGTGAGAGTGTGATCTTACACTGTGAGTGAACGACTAGCTGTGAGTAATAATCTTTGCATCAATCTCTGAATTTTAGAATGAAATGTATAAATGAGGACATGATGAAGGCTATGATTGCACATACACAAGGCTTTTGACCAAAAAGCTTACCTTGAATGATAATTATATCCTTCGCACCCTTTTTGAGCTGAATGATATTGTCAAAAATTTGAACCCTGAACTTAAATAATTACCTCCAGATACCTTGTTTAGATTCTAGGAGAGCATATGGTTCAAGGCAAATTTACCCCAAATTTGGGGGAGTGGAACTAATTGGGATGCAAAGAAAGAGATAAAGCATCGGCACACACAACACATATGTTGTGTATAACAAAAAAAGGAGAAGGAAAAGTGTGTTGATGTAACAAGGTCAAAAGCAAATAAAAGTGAAAAGCTAGTGAGCAAGCTAAGCGCATGAAAAAAATCACTGGGATAAGTCTACGATTTATGCTCTCTTAGAATCTAAACCTTTGAATCCTAGAAAAACCAATGAATTTTTGTAGCCAAGCCTCACTACAAGCCTGGGAAAGTCCTTCTGATTCTGTTTATACATTTTTGACTTTATGGCATGAGATGAAGTGCAAAGATTGGACCTCTTGCTAGTTGATATTAATGAATAGCTTAAACACTTGTGCTTGAGTGAAACAGTAGCCGTGAGATTGTGGTTTAAGTTACTTTCCTTGTAATGTGTCATTATTTTCTCCTATTTCTTAACCCTTTTTCTCACCATTTTAATTACTGATTAGCCTTAATTGTCAAATTAATTATGCAGTTTTATCATTTGGGCCTACTTGACTAATTTTGTGTTTTTAATTTAATTTCAGGAGAATTATAAGGAATTGGGCTTGAATCCAGAATTGGGCTTGGACTTGAAGAGAGTAGACAATTTTATTTTATCAAATCTTATCTTATCCAGATTTTATTTCATCTAGATTTTATTTTGTCCAAATTTTATTTCATCCAATCATATCTTATCTTTTCTAGATTTTATTTTATTTCGTTTATGGGCTTGGACTTAAAACAGATTTGTAAGCTTTGGGGTTAAGGACCTATATAACAGCACCAGTGTTTTAGTTTAGGAGAGAGTTTTGAGAGGAGAATAATTTTTAGGGTTTTGCAATTCCAGTTTTTACCGTTTATGCGCACTGTTCACGTAGCAATAAAATTTGTTTTCTGCAATTTCATTTTTTGCTTCAATCTGCAATTTTGTTTTCTGCTTCCAATTGCAATTTCGTTTTCTGTTGATTAATGGAAGGCTAAGTCTCCAGCGTTGTTTTCACTTGAGGATCAAGCACAGCTCTCTTTGAGGTTTTTTATTACTATTGAATTCTGATTAATTTTTCCTCTTCACCAATTGCTCTGTATTTGTTGCTATTAATCCATGCATGCTTAGTGCAAGGAATTTGATTGAGAAGATGGCTTCCAACTCCCAACAATTCAGTGCAAGAAATGATGCTATTGTCCTTAGAGGAGTCCATGAGGTGGCCATAAATTCATCTTCATCTGCTGAAAATAAAAAGCTTGAGGGAAAACTTGATGCCTTGGTCCACCTAGTAACTCCGCTTGCCATGAATCAGAAATTTGCATCTGCACCTGTTTCAAGAGCCTGTGGTCTATGTTCTTCTGCAGATCACCATACAGATCTTTGTCCTTCTTTGCAGCAATCTGAAGCTTATGCTGCAAACATTTATAATAGACCCCCTCAGCATCAAAACCAACAACAGCAGAATAATTATGACCTTTCAAGCAACAGATACAATCCAAGTTGGAGGAATCATCCAAATCTGATATGGACAAGTCCTCCACAACAACAACAGCCTGTCCCTCCCTTCCAGAATGTTGCTAGTCCAAGAAATCCATATGTTCCTCCAATGCAGCAACAGCAGCAACAACAACAAAGACAACAAGCAACTGAGCCCCCTCGCCCCTTAACCTTCCTTAGAAGAGTTAGTGAGGCAAATGACCATCCAGAATATGCAATTTCAGAAAGAGACAAGAGCCTCCATTCAGAGTCTGACAAATCAGATGGGGCATATGGCTACTCAGTTGAACCAAGCTCAGTCCCAAAATTCTGACAAATTGCCTTCACAAACTGTGCAGAATCCAAGAAATGTGAGTGCCATCACCTTGAGGTCTGGCAAGCAATTTGAAGTGCCTCCACCAATAACAGCACCTGCACCTGAACCTGTCAAGCTTCATTCTACACCTGAAAAAGAGGATGAGATGGTTGCACAAAAGAGAAAGCTTCCTGATCATGAGGGAGCTAACAAAAATTTTCATGCAGATGGACCTTCTTCTAGTAGCTCTGACTTGCAGTAGCCTCTTATCCCTCTTCCATTTCCACCTAGAGCAATTCCAAACAAAAAAATGGAAGAAGTGGAAAACGAGATCTTGAAGACCTTCAGGAAAGTAGAGGTGAACATACCTCTGCTAGATACCATCAAGCAGATTCCAAGATATGCCAAGTTTCTAAAGGAGTTGTGCACCCACAAAAGGAAGCTCAAGGTCAATGAAAGGATTAGCATGGGTAGAAATGTGTCAGCATTGATAGGTAAATCTGTTCCTCACATTCTTGAGAAATGTTAGGACCCAGGAACTTTCAGTATACCTTGTATTATTGGGAATAATAAATTTGAGAATGCCATGCTAGATCTAGGAGCATCAATTAGTGTCATGCCTCTGTCCATTTTCAATTCTTTATCTCTTGGACCTTTGAGGAACCTTCTTCTTCTTCTCCTACCCTCGTTTCTCCCACCGTTCAGCCACCACCCACACTAGAGTTAAAGCCCTTACCAGCAACCCTCAAATATGCTTACTTAGAGGACAAGGAAAAATTTCTAGTGATCATCTCTGCCTCCCTTGCTGCTGAGCAAGAGGAGAAGTTGTTGCTAGTGCTCAAGAAGCACAAGAAAGCCATTGGATGGACTTTAGCAGACATTCCTGGTATTAGCCCATGATGATGAATCAAGTAGATTCAAGTAGTTTTGATGATGACAAAAAGCCCAAGAGAATGATTTCAAGATTGAGTCAACAAGTTCAAGATCAAGATTAAATCAAGGTTAATTTCAAGATTCAAGAAATGACATCCAGAAGAATCAAGATTCAAGAGAAGATGATTTCACAAGGATAGTATTGACAAGAATTTTTCAAAAACCAAACATAGCACAGTTTTGTTTTACAAGAAAAGTTTTTCTGAAAATTTTCTAAGTTACCAGAGTTTTTACTCTTTGGTAATCGATTACCAGTGGAAAAGTTTGATTTCAAAAGCTTTTAACTGAATTTGCAACGTTCCAATTGATTTTTAAATGGTGTAATCGATTACAACATATATTTTCATATTGGTAATCGATTACCAGTGTATTTGAACGTTGAAATTCAAATTCAATTGTGAAGAGTCATATATTTTCATAAAATGCTTTTTGTAATCGATTACATGGTTATGGTAATCGATTATCAATGACAAGTTTTGAATAAAAAATCAAGAGATGTAACTCTTCCAATGGTTTTCAAGTTTTCTCAAGGTTATAACTCTTCCAGTGGTTTTCTTGACCAGACATGAAAAGTCTATAAAAGCAAGACCTTGACTTGCATTTCAATAACTTCTTAGAACAACTTTTTAGAATTTCTTGAACAACTTTTGAGAAATCTTGAAACCTTTGCTACTTATATTTCTTCTTCTTCCTTTGCCAAAAGATTTCTAAGTTTTTTGGTTTCCAAACTATGTTCTTTCAAAGAAAACAAAAGTGTGCTATATCTTTTCCCTTTGCAAAAAAGAATTTGACAAGGACTAATCACCTGAATTCTTTTTGTGTCTCTCTTCTCCCTTTTCCAAAAGAACAAAGGACTAACCGCCTGAATTCGTTTGTGTCTCCCTTCTCCCTTTTCATAGAATTCAATAGGACACAGTCTGAGAATTCTTTTGATTCTTCTATTTCCCTTAAACAAAAAGATTTCAAAGGACTAACCGCCTGAGATATCTTTTGTTTCCCCTTTACAACGATTCAAAGGACTAACCGCCTTAGAATTCTTTGTCTTAACACATTGGAGGGTACATCCTTTGTGGTACAAGTACAGGGTACATCTACTTGGGTTGTTGTAACTGAGAACAAGAGAGGGTACATCTCTTGTGGATCAGTTCAAGTGGAGGGTACATTCACTTGGTTGTTCAAAGAGAACAAGGGAGGGTACATCCCTTGTGGATCTTTGCTTGTAAAGGTTTTTACAAGGTTGAAAAGAAATCTCAAGGACCGCAGGTTGCTTGGGGACTGGGTGTAGGCACAGGTTGTTGCCAAACCAGTATAAAATTCTTGTGTTTGTCTTCTTCTCCCCTACACTCTTTAATTTCCACTGTGCACTTTTAATTATCGCTTTTACTTTTGGTTAAGTTTCAATTACTATTCTTTACTTTCTTAACTTGGAAGTAAAAGCCTAATTAAATCTAGTAACATTAAGAAGAATAATTTTTAGTTAGTCAAGGTACATTAATAATTAATTCAACCCCCCTTCTTAATTATTCTGAGGCCACTTGATCCAACATTGTACCTCTTGATGTTGATTTTTTAGAGTCATAATGCACTAACCATGTTGTAGGAAGTACATATACTTTTGACTTGCTTTATGAGGTACAGGCTGAGGAACCTTCTTCTCCTACCCTGGTTCCTCCCACCGTTCAGCCACCACCCACACCAGAGTTGAAGCCCTTACCAGGAACCCTTAAGTACGCTTACTTAGAGGACAAGGAAAAATTTTCAGTGATCATCTCTGCCTCCCTTGCTACTGAGCAAGAGGAGAAGTTGTTGCTAGTGCTCAAGAAGCACAAGAAAGCCATTGGATGGACTTTAGCAGACATTCCTAGTATTAGCGCATCTACCTGCATGCATAGGATACTTTTAGAGGATGGAGCTAATCCAGTGAGGCAGCCACAGTGGCGACTCAACCCCATCATTCTAGATGTGGTGAAAAAGGAAGTGACCAAGCTCTTATAAGCTGGAATCATCTACCCCATCTCTGACAGCCAGTGGGTGAGTCCAGTCCAAGTGGTTCCTAAGAAGATAGGCCTCACAGTTATTAAGAATGAAAGGGATGAGCTTATCCCCACAAGAGTGCAAAACAGCTGGCAAGTCTGTATTGATTATAGGAGGCTAAACCAGGTGACCAGAAAAGATCATATTCCCCTGCCATTCATTGATCAAATGCTTGAGCGCTTGGCAGGTAAGTCTCATTACTGTTTTCTTTATGGTTTTTATGGTTATTTACAAATTCATATTGCTCCAGAGGATCAAGAAAAGACCACATTCACCTATCCCTTTGTCACTTTTGCCTATAGGAGGATGCCTTTTGGCCTCTGCAATGCCCCTGGTACCTTTCAGCGGTGTATGCTTAGCATTTTCACTGATTTTTTGGAGATTTGCATAGAGGTGTTTATGGATGATTTTACTGTTTATGGATCCTCTTTTGATGCATGTTTGGATAGTCTGGATAGAGTTCTTGATCGATGCATTGAAACTAACCTTGTGCTGAATTTTGAAAAATGTCACTTCATGGTAGAACAAGGTATAGTTTTAGGACATATCATTTCCAATAGGGGCATAGAGGTAGACCCTACAAAAATAGATGTTATTTCACAATTGCCTTACCCCTCTTGCGAGAGGTTCGTTCTTTTCTTGGTCATGCAGGGTTTTATAGGTGCTTTATCAAGGATTTTAGCAAAGTGGCCCTTCCACTATCCAATCTGCTGCAAAATGAGGTGCAGTTTGATTTTGATGATCGGTGCAAAGAGGCTTTTGATTTCCTAAAGCGTGCGGTGACTACCACCCTTATCATTCAGGCACCTGATTGGAAAGCCCCATTTGAGCTAATGTGCGATGCATCCAATTACGCATTGGGGGTTGTCCTTGCTCAAAAGATTGATAAGCTGCTTCGGGTGATCTACTACGCTTCCAGAACTTTGGATGCTGCTCAAGCAAATTACACTACCACAGAGAATGAGCTATTAGCGATAGTTTTTGCTCTTGAGAAATTTTGTTCATATTTGCTTGATACTTGTGTTATTGTTTATACTGACCATGCAGCTCTAAAGTACCTGTTGAAGAAGGTTGAATCAAAGCCTAGATTGATCAGGTGGATGCTTTGGCTCCAAGAGTTTGATTTGGAGATTCGTGATCGGAGTGGTGCACAGAACCTCGTGGCTGACCACCTGAGTAGGATTGAGCGTGCGTCTGAGGACTCACCCATTCGGGATGATTTTTCGAATGACCATTTGTACATTCTGTATAGTATTTCTGATTCCTTCCCCACTCCTTGGTTTGCTAATATTATGAATTATTTGGTTGCTTCTGCTTTTCCTCCCTTAGCATCTAAAGCTCAAGCTGTTAAAATTAAGAGCGATGCTAAGCATTATATTTGGGATGACCCCTATTTGTGGAAGTTGTGCAATGACCAGGTTATTAGGAGATGCATTCTAGACCATGAGATTGACTCGGTCCTGCAATTTTGTCATTCTTCCGCACCAGGTGGCTATCTTGGCATACAGAGGACAGCTCGCAAGGTGCTTGACTGTGGTTTCTATTGGCCCACCATCTTCAAGAATGTGTGGAGAATCTATAGCACTTGTGAGCCTTGTCAGAGAGTAGGCAGCTCACTTTAATGGAGACAGCAAATGCCTCAACAACCCATGTTGTTCTGTGAGGTGTTTGATGTCTGGGGTATAGATTTTATGGGGCCTTTCCCTATCTCTTTCGGTTTTGTTTATATTCTCCCTTCTGTTGATTATGTTTCAAAATGGGTGGAAGCCAAACCCACCAGAACTAATGATGTTAAGGTTGTTGTGGATTTTGTTAGATCTAATTTGTTTTGTAGGTTTGGAGTCCCTAGACCCATCGTTAGTGATCAAGGCACCCATTTTTGTAACAAATCCATGTATGCCTTGCTCAAAAAGTATGGGGTCGTGCACAGAATTTCCACACCTTACCACCTCCAAAATAATGGGCAGGCTGAGATTTCAAACAGGGAGATAAAAAGGATCTTGGAGAAGATTGTGCAGCCGAACAGAAAGGATTGGAGCACCAGGCTGGATGATGCTCTTTGGGTGCATAGGATTGCCTACAAAGCACCCATAGGAATGTCTCCTTATCGGGTTGTCTTTGGCAAGGCATGTCATCTTCCTGTAGAGATAGAGCACAAAGCCTATTGGGCTGTAAAGACCTACAACTTCTCTATTGATCAGGCTAGAGAGGAAAGAAAGTTGCAACTAAGTGAGCTAGATGAGATCCGTTTGGAAGCCTATGAGAATTCCAAATTCTACAAGGAGAAGACCAAGAAGTTCCTTGACAGCTTGATAGCTAAGAAGGACTTCGTGGTTGGTAAGTTGAGGTCAAAGTGGATTGGTCCTTTTGTGGTGACTAATGTTTTTCCTTATGGTACAGTTGAAATCAAAAGTGAATCCACAGATAAGAGCTTCAAGGTCAATGGATGTCGGCTGAAACCATTCCTCACAAATCCCTCCTTGGTGGATGTAGTGGTCGAGGAGACCTCCTTACTTCACCCTACTTCTCTTCCGCCATGACTTAGGGAGTTTTCTTTTTCTGTCTCCTTCTTTACTTTTATTGCACTTGTCCAAATTTATTGATTGTTTTGATTGCTCTTGATCTTATGATTGTGCTACATTGAGGACAATGTGTTGTTTAAGTGCGTGTTGGGGGGGGAAGAGATTGTTCTTTAATTTTGTTGGGTTTTCTAGTTTAATTTTGTTAGGTTTTCTAGGTTTATTTTGTTATTTTGGTTTTATGTTTTGTGTACAACATTGCATGTTTGTCTTTGAATTTTGGGTCATGTACAGGTAATGGGTAATTGTTTTTGAAATAGGAGTTTATTGGCATTTTGTGAATTGAAATCCTTGTTTTTCTCTACATGTCAAGTTAGTTTTGAAAGTTCAAATTGAAAGTGATAGATTTACCCTTGGTGAGAATTTGAGCCATCATCATCTATTTTATTCGATGTGTTTTGCCCCATTGATTTCTTGCACAATAGCCTTGGCTTGACTCTTGTTGATACTTCTTGCTTCACATGCATGTTGCGAGATGATTTAGGCATTTTGTTCTTATAAGCCTCTAGCCAAATGAGCCTACCTTGAATTAATTCCTTTGAGCCTACGTTCCCCTTTCTTTGTTTTGAAGCTCATTACAAGCCTTAAATGAAAAACCATGATCTCACCCTACCCTTAAGGAATTTTGGAGCTTTGGAATTGTTTTGGGAATAAGTGTGGAGGGGGGGGGGGGGTGGGTGGTATGTTTCATTGGATGATATGTTTTTGTTGGCCATGCTTGATGATGTATTTTGGCCATGCTTGATGTATATACATATATTGCCTAATTGTTACTTCATTTTTCAAATGCTTTCAAATGCTACTGTTCACGTTAAAAAAACAAAAAAAAATGAAAAAAAGAGGAAAAAAAAAACAAAAAAAGAATGAAGTTGAACTACCTTGTCCTTGGCCCCATTACAACCTTAAAAGACCTTTTAATCCTCATGTGCATGTGTTTGTGGTGTGGTTGTCAATTTTAGAGTCTTGCCAAGTCTATGTGGTGTTTGTTTTCATGGGTGCTCTGAGAGTAAACAGTAGCCTAGACACTTGAGAGATAGAGTGCATATCTTGTGAGGCTTTATCACTTTTCATTCAATTCTTGAGCTGATTGACTATCTTGCCATGTTTGAGATGCTTAGATGATTTTCATAACTGTCTTGATTCCTTAACTCTTTACGTGTTGGATGTTGCCTATTCCTTGAGATTCATTGAGAAATATGTAATTGTTTTTGTGTTTGTTTGTTTCTCTTTAATGTCTCTAGATTTGTTCCTTGCTTTGCTTTTTTATTTTTCCCAAGAGTGCAAAAGGCTAAGTGTAGGGGGATTTGATGTGTCATTATTTTTTCCTATTTCTTAACCCTTTTTGTCACCATTTTAATTACTTATTAGCCTTAATTGTCAAATTAATTATGCAGTTTTATAATTTGGGCCTACTTGACTAATTTTGTGTTTTTAATTTAATTTCAGGAGAATTATAAGCAATTGGGCTTGAATCCGGAATTGGGATTGGACTTGAAGAGAGCAGACAATTTTATTTTATCAAATCTTATCTTATCCAGATTTTATTTCTTCTAGATTTTATTTCATCCAGATTTTATTTCATCCAATCTTATCTTGTCCAGATTTTATTTTATTTCGTTTATGGGCTTGGACTTAAAACATATTTTTAAGCTTTGGGGCTGAGGACCTATATAACAGCACCAGGGTTTTAGTTTAGGAGAGAGTTTTTGAGAGAGTTTTGAGAGGAGAATAATTTTTAGGGTTTTGCAATTCCAGTTTTTACTGTTTATGCGCACTGTTCACGTAGCCATAAAATTTGTTTTCTGCGATTTCATTTTCTGCTTCAATCTGTAATTTCGTTTTTTGCTTCCAATTGCAATTTCTTTTTCTGCTAATTAATGGAAGGCTAAGTCTCCAGCGTTGTTTTCTCTTGAGGATCAAGCACAACTCTCTTTGAGGTTTTGTTATTACTATTGAATTCTGATTAGTTTTTCCTCTTCACCAATTGTTCTCTATTTGTTGCTATTAATCCATGCATGCTTAGTGCTTGATTAATTTTCTCTGCGCTTAATTTACATTCATGCTTAATGATCAATTTCGTTCATGATCAACTGGTGTATGTGTTTCTTAATCACATAATGACAACCTTATGTTAATTTTCGCTTAGTAATTTAATTTAGGATTGGATTAAGTGATTGAACTGATTAAGGATAAATTCTCGTAACCTAGGATAAGAGACTTGCTTGTGAATCAAGGGGGAACAACATGTTTTAATTCTGTTATTTCTTTAATTCGAATTTGCTTACGCTTTAATTTACAAAACAAACACCACCCCCCCCCCCCCAATTTGTTACTGTTTTATTACTATCTATTATGAACGTTTGGTTGACCATTGCTCGTTGGGAAACGACCTAGGATCACTTCCTAGATATTGCATTTTTAATGTTTATTTGATTCGGGTACAGCCTCGATCTCCTTGATATTTGTCTTATGCCTAACTCCATCTAATTGTTCAGGTTACATTTTATTCTTCTCTTTGGATAACTACATACCTTGTGAAAGACAAGTGATGAGGGCATTTTACTTCATTTTCTTATCATGCAATCAGTAATTTGTGAGAGGAGTTTGGGCTGAGAGCTGAAGCTTTGCATGTCTAGTGATTCAAGAGAGAGAAAGGTCCAAGTTCCAGAGAGTTTTGAGAGATTTTGATGTGTGAAGATCTGCAGAGACCAGAGCTTGAAGAAGAAGCTGTTCTAAGAGCTTGAGATGAGTTTGTGAGTGGTTATGAGATCCTAGAGGTGAAGGAGACATCCTCACCACTTATATTTTTGCAATCTTTCATCTTGTTCTTCTCTTTGTTGTAAAGGAGGTTTCTTGGTTATGGAAAGCTAAAATCCTCTGTTGGATCTTCCCTGTAGGTACTTGATGTAAATATCTTTTTATCTATTTAATGATGTTTTGTGTCTTCTCTGTGCTATCAGCTTTTCATTCTAGTATGCCTTTACCTTGATCACGTAGATGCATGCTTTGTTAGGGTCATGCAACAGTGGAAACTAGTTTGATTCTGATGACCTTGATAGGATAGGACTAAGTTATTGTACTATCACGAGGAATCGGGATGCGATAATTTAGTTGTAGTATGTTTGTCTTAATGCGGTCCTGGTTGAGTTTAGTCCAACAAGAGGAATCTGAGGTCGATTCTTGATCAGGGTTAGGCTAAACTAGCATGAAGAATCGGGGTTTAGCATCTCAGTAGACACCATAGGAACACACAGGCGCCTATTAGGAAGACCAATGCGTTTTCTACTTGTTTTTACACATCATTTCTCTCGTGGGATTTTCCTTTTTGCGTAGATAGTTTACATACCTATTCATATTCACACTTCGATTTTCACACTTGACACCTATTCACTGAAATAGCTTACCCAGTAACACAAGTTCCCCGAGAGTTCGATACTCGGTTCTTACCATTTTATACTACTTGTGCGATCTGGTGCACTTGCCAGAAGCGAACAAGTCACCCTCAAACTAATGGCCAAGCTGAAGTATCCAACAGAGAATTAAAGAAGATAATAGAGAAAACAATGGCATCAACCAGAAAAGATTGGTCAATAAAATTGGAAGATGCACTGTGGCCTTACAGAACTGCATACAAAACCCCAATTGGCTTATCTCCTTTTCAACTGGTGTATGGAAAATCATGTCATTTACCAGTTGAAATGGAACACAAAGCATATTGTGCTCTGAAATTTCTAAATTTTGATGAGAAGGCATCTAGAGAGCATAGGAAGATTCAACTGTTGGAGTTGGAAGAAATGTGACTGACAGCTTATGAATCTTCAAAACTCTACAAAGAAAGAGTCAAGGCCTACCATGATAAAAAGTTGTTGAAGAAAGACTTCAAACCGGGACAACAGATACTACTTTTTAATTCAAGATTGAAATTATTTTCTGGTAAGCTGAAATCCAAATGGTTTGGACCCTTTGTCATCAAGAAAGTTCGACCTTATGGTGCAATAGAGCTATATGACCCACAATCTCAGGACCCTGACAGAACATGGGTGGTAAATGGACAGAGGTTGAAACTGTACCATGGTGGAGAGTTTAAAAAGGAACACAACACCTTAAATTTGATATCACCCATTGAGGTATATGTGTCAAGCTAATCACATTAAAAGAGCGTTTCCTGGGAGGCAACCCAGTTCTGACTCCTTTCATTTTTGTTTTTCATGCATTGCATAAGTCGGAATTTGCTTTTTGATCATTAAAAAGGGGGATATCAGCTTATAATGAGTCATAGATATTGGGGGGTTGTCCTACATGTTTTGAAAAAGTGGACTGAAAATAACTTAAAAACATTTTCAAGGAAACAGTCCACTCGCTAAGCGCATATCATGCGCTGAGCGCATCTCCGTATTTCGCTAAGCAAGGTTAGCCTGCGCTAAGCGCCCAAACCCCTACATCTCAAGGTGATTGGCTCACTAAGCTAGCCATATGCGAGCTTAGCCCAATTCAATTTGATCTGAATTAGGCTAAGCGAGAGTGCATTCGCTAAGTGCATCATGTTTACTCGCTAAGCGCAGTTCACTTGCGCTAAGCCCTATTCTGTGCGGCCAATTCACTGGGTTAATTGAGCTAAGTGTGACCCATTTGTGCTAAGCGAAATTCCTTGCGGCCTGGATAGCGCTAAGCTAGCAACCACTCGCTATGCGCATGCCTCCCCTGTATGCAGGATGCAGTATATTCGCTAAGTCGACCAAGAGTGCAGCTTAGCGAGAGTTGCAGGTTTTCTTATCTGCACAATTCGCTTAGCGCACTACTTTGCGCTAAGCGCAGTTCTCTCTAAAAAAAATTTGAATTTTAAATGGGTCCATGTAGGCCCACCAAGAGAGGAGGCGGAAAGCCAAACAGTAGTACACTCATACTTACCCCAAAAATCTGAAAAACTTTTCCTGCAACCTCTTTCTTCTGAAACTTTTGCATTGCATTTTTGCGCTCATTTTGCATCCTTCACCGAATCTTCACGAAGCATCTTCGATTCAAGTAAGCTTCCAACTTCATTTATGCTTCATCTTTTGTTAATACCTTTGGATAGAAAACATTAAGTTAGCAACTTGATTTTTAGGTTTAGATTGTAAATAGAATAGATAAAAGTAGGACTTTGTTAAGGATTGTACTGCGTATGTAATTTTTATGGTTTTGCATGTTTGATAGGTTCCTTTTAGAGGCCTTAAAAGGGATGAAAATGAAGTTCATTTTCTGCGTGTCTAATTTTTATGGTTTTGTATGTCTGATGCGCTAAGTGAGTGCTTATCTCACTAAGCCAATCATGCAGAGAAAATTTTTTTGTCATGACTGGCTAAACGCATCCTTGTTGCGCCAAGCTAGTGTGTTGTTTTCCTAAGGCGCACTAAGCGAGCTGTGTCACGCTAAGCGCACGTTGCCAATTTCATTTTTTATTTTCTGTTTTAATTTTGATAACTTTTGGTCTAACAAACTGATTGGTTCTTTTTATTATAGATGGCATCCAGGAAGAGGAAAAGCACTGCTTCCAGACCTCAAGCTCAGTATGATACCAGGCGGTTCCATTCTTTGGACGCTTGGAATAGATATACCGATAACATTCTTGGCTGGAATATCCTTCCGGAGAGAAATGTGCAGATTTATCATACTGAGTTTGACGAGTTTAAAGTGGAATTGGAGAGGCGTAATCTACACAAAGGCCTTGCCAATCTCCAAGATGGAAGTATAGATGTAGCTGTGGTGAAGGAGTTTTATGCTAATTTATACACCACAGAGGAGCAAGCACCCAAGCAAGCCAAAGTACGAGGACACTTGATCAAAATAGATGCAGACAGCCTGAATGAGTTCCTTCAAACGCCAGTGGTATTGGAAAAGGGGGGATCTTTACCCACTTACTCTAGATTTTGCAGGTTGAGGACTAATCCTTAAAAGATTGAAGCTAGGCTCTGTATTCCCCGTAAGGGGTTTGTTTTGAATGCTGAGGGCCAGCCATGGAAGCTTCTTAGAAAAGATTTGATGACACTGGCCCAGACATGGAGTGTCTTCTTTTACTCCAACCTAGCTCCCACATCCCACACCTCAGATCTAAATATGGATAGAGCTAGGTTGGTCTATGGCTTGGTGACTAAGATGGATATGAACATCGGAGCCCTTATCTCAGGTCAGATTTCTTTTATTGCTCAGAGTAACTCCACTAGGCTCAGATTTCCAGCCTTGATCACTGCCTTATGCAGAGTTAGAGGAGTTACCTCTGACAGTCTGACCTATGAGAACCTGAGCCCGACCATTAACTTGGCCTACATTAAGAAAAACTGTTGGAATGTGGATGATCTAACAGTTAACTTCAGAGGGGTGAGGAAGGCAAGGGTAAGACCAGCTGATGTTCCTTCTTCTACTACTCTACCAGCTCCTTCCACTTCTGCTACTCCTACACCAGCTCCTCCAAGCTCATCTACTCAGGACTCTCAGTGTTATGAAGCCATGCTTTAGAGTATTCATCAGGGACAGATTTTATTGCTGCAGAGCTTGCAGGTGGTAGCTCCTCCAGGGTCCATTCTATTGGTAGAGCAGTTCATTGAGAAGGTATCCTGGCCTAGAACCTTGTCTTCTGTTATGAGAGAAGGTGAGGGTCCCAGTGCTCAGGTACCTCAATAGGTACAAGATGCATCATCAGAGGCCACCATCCCTAAGCCATTCATTTTTTAGGCAAGCAGGGCATAGGTAAGACAGGATGCTGCTACTCCAGGGAGATCTCCATAGATTTCACCAAATCCACCCTCTCTAGTGGTGGATCAATCTTCTCTTCAACAGTAGCAGATCCTCCTACACTAGTGCTTGATCTTCCAGTAGACCCACCTACACCATTACTTGAGATTCTAGAGGAGGGCACTCAGGACCAGGAGACCTAGCAGGATGATTAGTCACAGGATTTTTAGATTCATGTTCTTGTTTTTTGATAAATATTATAATTACGATGCTTTTAGTACACTTGTTTTTTTTTGTGTGATATGGGTTTATATCTATGATTTCATACTTTTGATTGTGAATAGTAGTATGCATGTCTTGAAGCATACTGAACAGTTTGACTTGATTATCTGAGTATGCAGTGCAAACATAATTATTTTTGTTGTGAAATTGGTGTTGTGAATTGATTGCATGAAAGGGTGAAGCATGTGTTGAAATCATGAGTTTTGAATGAGCATGTATGTTAGATGAGAAAGAAAAAGAAAGTAGGATCACGATTAGAAATGTTACTTAGTGGGCAGATTGATTGAGAAAGAAAAGCTTGAACCATAACCCGGTGAGAGTGTGAACTTAATTGTTGAGAGAACGACTAGCATAGAGCTATGATTTTTGTATCAATCTCTGAATTTTAGAATGAAATGCATAAATGTGGATATGATGAAGGCCATTATTGTTGTATATACAAGCCACTTGACCAAAAGCTTACCTATTTATTAATGATGATATCATTTGCGCCCATCTTTGAGCTGAATTGTAATTGTCAAGTTGAACCCTGAGCTTTGAAATTATTATCTCCATTTACCTTGCTTAGGTTTTAGGAGAGCACATTGGTTTAAGACAATTTTGCCCCTAATTTGGGGGAGTTTTTTGGATGGATAAATTTAAAGAAGTCTAAACTTTGAAGTTTAATTCTCAAATGATCGAAGTTGAAAAAATACATACACATGACCTCTATTTATAGCCTAGGTGTCACACAAAATTGGAGGGAAATTTGAATTTCTATTCAAATTTCACTTGAATTTGAAATTGAATTTGTGGAACCAAATTTTGGAGCCAAAATTTCATTAATTATGATTAGTGAATTTTAGGTATGCTTCAGCCCACTAATCCAAGATCAAGTCCAAGAATCTCCACTAAGTGTGCTTAGGTGTCATGAGGCATGTAAAGCATGAAGGACATGAACAAAGTGTGACTATAGGATGTGGCAATGGGTGTAGCAAGTAAATGCTCACCTCCCCCTCTAAAATTTAATTGGATTGGGCTTCTCCCAACTCAATTAAATTTATTTCCCAACACACACATCAAATATTCACTCAATGCATGTGAAATTACAAAACTACCCCTAATACAAAAACTAGTCTAGGTGCCCTAAAATACAAGGGATGAAAATCCTACATTTATAGGGTACGCTACCTACATTATGGAGCCCTAAATACAAGGCCCAAAAATAATGAAACCTTAATCTAATATGTACAAGGATAAGTGGGCTCATACTTAGCCCATGGGCCCGAAATCTACCCTAAGGCTCATGAGAACCCTAGGGCCTTCTCTTGCATCTCTGGCCCAATCTACTTGGAGTCTTCTATCCAATGCCCTTGCGGGGTAGGATTGCATCAAGTTTCCACTGTTGAATGATCCTAACAAAGCATGCATCTACGTGATCAAGGCAAAATCACACTGAAATGACGTACTGATAGCACTGAGAACACATAAAACATCATTAAATAGATATACAAGTATTTACATCAAGTACCTACAAGGAAGAACCAACAGAGGATTAGCTCTCCATAACTGGGAAGCTTCCTTTATAGCAAAGAGAAGATAAAACTGAAGGATTGAAGAAATACAAGTAGTGTGGATGTCTCATCCACCTCTAGAACCTCACAATCACTCACAGACTCATCTCATGCTCTCAGGATGGCTTCCTCTTCTCGCTTAGTTCTCTGCAGGTCGCTGCACAGCAAAATCTCTCAAAACTCTCTGGATTCGGACCCTTCTCTCTCTAGAATCTCTCACATGCAGAAGCTCTTCTAAAAAATGGACAAAATCCCTTCCAAAATCTGATTTCAGACTTAAATAGGTGGCTTTGTTCGTGCTAGCGTGCTTAGCGTGACAATGGACCGCTCAGCATGCATTAGTGGATTTTGGCTTAGCGCATGCTTTTCTCGCTCAGTGGATGGACTAAAGCGGTGCGCTTAGCGGGATGACCCTTTGCTCAGCACAAATCCTCAGCTCAATAAGTGTCTTGAAATCTATGGTAGTGGACGGTGAGCGATTCATAAGATAGCATGTTGTGTTGACTGCCTTATTCAACCTTGAATTGGATGGCATGCATCTAGCTCCTTCCAATAAGGTCATACTCTTTCTTTTAACTACTCCATTCTGCTATGGAGTAGAGTGTATAGCACGTTGTCTTGCAATGCCTTCATCTTTATAGAATTCATTCAATTTTGTAGAACAAAATTCCAAGCCATTGTCACTCCTAAGACATTTTACTATCTTTCTTGTTTTATTCTTCATAAGAATTGTCCAATGCTTGAAACATTTGAAAGCTTTAGATTCTGCTTCATCATGAATACCCATGTCATCCTCGAGTAATCATCTATGATAGAGAGAAAATACCTTGCACTAACTAGTGATGGAACTCTCGAAAGCCCCCAATAGTCATAATGGACATAGTTCAACGTGGCCTTTGTAGTGTGTACAACCTTTGCAAATTTTTCCTGATGCTACTTCCCTTAGACACAGTGCTTGCAAAATTGAAGAGGTTTCACACTGTGATTTCCAAGTAAGTCTCGCTTGCTTAGAATTTCCAATCCTTTTTCGCTCATGTGGCCCAAACGCATATGACATAGAGGATTATCATTGGACGAGCCATTAAAGCATGGATTCCAGCTTGTGAAACAGTTTAGATAGGGGTTGTCACAATGCACCACTGAAGGATGTACAAATTTCTTTGCTTAGTTCCTTGCATTACCACAAACTTCCCTTTCCCTCTAATTTGCATAACTCCACCTTCAACCCAACAAGAAAAACCTTTTCAATCCATGGCACCCATAATGACTAGATTTTTCTAAAGCTCTAGAATATGATGAACATCAATTAAGGTTCTAACAATCCCATCCATATTTGTATAGAACCTATATTGATTGACTTGCAAGGAGCATCGTTACCCATCAGAACATTTCCACCAAACTTCTCCTTGTATGTTACGAACCAACTTCTATGTGAACACATATGATAAAAACAACTTGAGTCCATTACCCATTGTTTAGAATGTTCTTTTAGTTCTTTACCAACAGCCAAAACCAAATCATTTTCAGATGAGGAGTCATTCTAACGATGACGACAACAAAATATTTATTTTCTTTCTTTGGACAATCTTTCTTCCAGTGACCAATGTGGCGTCCCCAAAATAATGACTGGTTTAATAGTAATGATTTAATTAACAAAAACCATGGTAAATTTTTTTTCTTCTTTTTCTTTTTCATTTCTTTCTCTTTTCACCATAACTAGGTTTAGAAGGAAAATCCTCACTATAGAGTCTTGAATGGCCAGTTCACAACTCTATTCAGAGTCATTTCTTTCTTACCACTCATAATTCTCTAAACTATTTTGCTGTTTCAGAAGGAAGAATATATCAGCCATTACTTTAGGTCGTCACGTGAAAATAAAAGGATAAAATACAGTCGATAAACGCTTTTACAAATAAAGTTGCTAATGCTTTCTTTTCAAATAACAAGATTGATCATAAATGCATTCATCATTTAAAGCTGTCCAAAATATGGGAGTTTTACAAAATACATAGTGTCATCCAGAGCAAAGGTGTCCACAGTGGTGGCTTCAGCCACATGTATACAATCATCAAATTCCTATACATCAGGTCTACCCATACAAAAACAAAAGAGTAAACCTAACAGTCAGTGCTAGATACACCCACCCTCAAAAGTATATAAAACTAGTCTATGGAACTGTCCACTATGATGAAGAGCCTCCACTGGTCGCCATCTCTCTCGGGCCACTGTCCTCCGTAGAGTCTGCCTCAGATGCCGACATGACTTCCTCGGGAGAATCCACCTCAGGAAGTGGGTCCTCATCACCCTCTAGAAAGTCAAGAGCATCCGCAACAGGCTCGGGAGGTAGCTCCTCGAGATCCTCCTCTGGGTCTTTCTCGGATGACGTTACCTCGATCACTTGGACTGGCTCCACTAGACGATATGGTGTAGGCGTGGGTAGTATCCACTCTACAGTGCGCTGAAGCGTACGCGCCGGTTCATCTGGATGCACCAATGAAGTAGCCGTGAATCGAATCATGCCCCGAAATCAGAACCTCGTGTTGCCTTCAAGGGTCTCCCAAGCTCCCTCTAGGCACTCCATCTCTACTCGATCATGGATTAGCTGCGCCGCCATCACGATCTACAAGAAAGAAAAGAGAGGGGTAGACTCTTTCACAAGAATCTAACTACGCCGCAATACAATGCATCTCATGACCACTACATGCAAATAAAAGGGGTATCTTAAGGCTTTTCATCTCTGGTAATCGATTACACATCCTTGGTAATCGATTACCAGAGGCCAAACTCGAATCACACAGCTTCAGGACATGAAAACCTGAAAAAGGCACTGTGTTATCGATTACACATACCTGGTAATCGATTACCAGTGACCCATTCCTTTGTGTAATCGATTACACAGACTGGTAATCGATTACCAGAGGCCTCCATAACCTGCTGCCTTCATTTCTAAGCCTGGTAATTGATTACACCCCCTTGGTAATCGATTACCAGAAGCCCTCATAACTTCCTGACCTCGTTTTCAAGCCTGGTAATCGATTACACACCTTGGTAATCGATTACCAGAGACCATCTTAGCCTCCTGTCTTCATTTTTAAGCCGTGTAATCGATTACCCACCCTTGGTAATCGATTACCAGAGGCCATATCCCATATATAACTCAAAGTTCACAGCTGGCCAGCCACCACACAAGCCTCCTTGCTTTGTGGTCTTTGTTCCTTTTATCTGTTGACTGCCAGGAGCTCGCCTATTTAGGTACATCACAGGTTCTCACTGACTGACTATGCCCGGGTTGGGTCGGGATTGGTCAAGCTTGGTTTTGGGCAATAGCACCCCACCTGACATCCCCAATGTCTCCTGACCCCCGCGACATATCTCCAGGTACCACTCTGTGGTCAACGAATAAAAGCAGGAAGTTTCACCCTTCTACACTTCCTCATCTCAAGCTTGTAGGATTATGGGGTACCCATCACATGTGGTACTAGGTGGCGGTCGGGCGATGGTGCACAACAAGTTTTCCACATCCACAAATCGCGCATAAGCCCACCATCCCCTGTTGCCCACCTCCAACTGAGCTCACGTACTCCCACGTAGCCCATATCCTCGTTTCTCTCAACACCGGGTCCCCATCAATCCTCCCAAGCTTCCCCAACATCCAGGTAATTCAACATTCAAACAGCACAAACTATCACAGCCAAGAAAATAGGGCAAAGGCAGAAAACTCTGCCTAAAACACCAACCAAAATCACAGCTTTTCTCACTTAAAGACCCCAGTAACAATTCCTTCGTTCCAGTTCGTTAACCGTTGGATCGACTCGAAAATTTTACTGGAAGTCTCTAGTACATAAGCCTACATTTTGACCGTTGGGATCTACTAGCAGACATCCAGAACTCATTCTGCACTACTCTTTCCACAACCAGCAAAACATAGCATTTTTCTGCACTTATGCAAAATTCTGCTGCACAATTTCACAGCAAAATTCTGCATAAAGTGCAGATTTCGAAAACCACATTTCCTCTCATCCAATCTTGCCCAAATCAAATCCTACAAGTCCCAAATCATGTATCAATCATGTCTAAACCAAAGTCAAGCTTCAAAACACAACAACACAAAATCTAGGTGTCCCATACCCCTCAATTTAATGGATTTTCTAGGTTTGAGAAGTGAAATTGAGAATGAGGTAAATTTGAAGCAAACTCTCACCTCACACAAGTCCATAACATCAATCTAAACTTGCTCAAACTGGATTTACACCTAAAATTCCACCGAATCAAAATTTGACTCCTCAACACCCAAATTTACCCTAGAAATGACTCTTTGTTCACTTTGATCATTTGTTTTTCTCTCTAGCACAGCCCAACCTTTCTCATAAGTCCTAAATGGCATTTCAAGCTAGGATTAACTCACTCTAACCTCTAAATACTACTAAATCCAGAATTGGCCTTTCAACTCTCAAAGTCTCACTCTTTTTCCACTCATAACACCACATTCTCACTTTCTAACCCTAGGTTAACTCTACCCTTCATCTCTAACAGCTTTCCATGAGCAATTTCAGCACATAAACATCACAAGCATCATCATAAAAACCCTAAAACTGAATGGGTAAGCTTAACTCATCCAAACATGGCAAGTTCAACATGCTTTCCATAAATTCCTTCACAAATAACTATCATGAAGCAGAAACTTAGCAAAACTACCCATCATATCTCCCAAAACCCCATACCCACGAAAATCAAAGGAGAAAGAAGTCCACCCAAACCTGAAATTTTGAAGTCCCACACGTAGAGAGGCGCTTCATGACTCCGAAAATGCCCTCCTTTCGTGATTTGGAGCAGAAATGATGGCCAAAGGTTGGAGCTTTGTTTGGAGCTTCAATGGAGAATGAAGAAGAAGAGAATGGCAACGTGAGGGAGAGAGGAATAGGCTTCTGAAATTGTGGGGCTGAGTGAGGAGAGAGAATACAGCTTTTTGGTTTTAAAAAGGCTTTTTCCTCTTTTCTTATTATTTTATTATAAACTATGCCACATGTCTCCATTTGAGTGGAGCAAAAGGGCCCACTTTCTCTTTTGATTGTCACCCATACTCAGCCACAAAAAGTGAGAAAAATCTGACCTTTGAAACGCTAAAATCCTGCCTCGGTTTGCGTGTCGTTTCTCTGGTTCCAGTTTCTCGCATTTCTCTGCGTCCGTCGGGGCCAGTTTTCGAAAGTAATCAATATATATATCAAAACGCTCAGAATAAAACCCCGAGCGTGGTTCAGAGGTTGGTTTCGTTAAATTGTAAGTCGCACGCAAAACGATGATTTTTAAACTAATTAATTAAGAATTTACCTATAGCCTCCCAGTTATGGATTTCTCTTCCTTAATCAGCCTAACCCGCATATCTAGCCCCCACTATTCCTACTTCTACCAAGAACATATATGCATATACACTGAATAATACTTATATATATATATATATATATATATATATATATATATATATATAATCATTCAAAATACATCGTTTCCAAAAATTCCGGGTAGAAATTTCCAGGATGTCACAACCAAGTTCTTTGAAGTAATTATGGATGTCCTTTGGATCAACCTTGCTCTTCTTTCTACCTTTTCTTTTCTTCTTCTTCTTCCCTCTAGCAAGTCACTGATAATCTAGTCATAAAGGCTTCATCATTATTCCTAGACTCTTTCAGTCAAAGCTCTCTAGAATAGAGACTAGACTTGGCTTCTTCAAGTGTATTGGAGTCCTTGCCAACACTAAAGGAATTCACAAAATTCTCATATGAAGGAGGGAGACAGGCTAACAGAATCATTTTCAAGTCTTCATCTTTGATGTTGACATCAATGTCACAAAATTCCATCAGAACAAAGTTTGACTCATCAAGATGTTCTTTCAGTGGCGTACCTTCTCTCATTCGGAGGCTAAGCAAACATCATTTCAAAAGCAACTTGTTACAAATGGATTTCATCATGAAAATTTTCTCTTCAAAAACTTCATAAAGAACCTCATAAGACTGTGACAAGAGAATCAACAAGTATGTTTTTTCATCTTGCAACTCGAGGAGTAACTTATCAACCTTCAACGGTTAACTGGAGAGAGGTGGCCAAATTTTGTGTTCTTTCAACAAGGCACGCATCTTGATGTGCCAGAGGTTGAGCTATTTTTCCTTAAATTTCTCAATCTTGATTATGTTGACCATCTCCTTAATTGAATCTTAAAGACACAGCACAAACAGAACAAACAAAATAGTTGATCTCTGATGAACTTGAGCCACCACAAAACAAATGCAAAATTGATCTGAACTGAAGCTCTAGATACCAATTTGTTGGATTTAAGACTGAAAAGTACACAAATAGTTAAGGAAAAATCACAACAATGGAGGTTTTATTATGTAGAACCGAAATAATAGATACAATGAAGTGGGGTTCAAAAGCTTACTCTAACTTGCTTATCAAACCCTACTAACTAACTCATCTTATAGGAGTTTACAGACATAACATAAATAATCAAAAATAGTTATAACCGCTAAAATAGTTACAACATAGAACAATGTTAATGAACCATCTAACTAACTTACTAATACATACTAGATGATACACTAGAAGACATGATTAAAGGCTCCACTAAACCAAAGATAAATTCCATCATAGAGGCAAGATTGGACGGTACAGGCAATGCCATCCACTCGTCGTCCAAAAATGTTTTACTAGGAGGAGTAGTCGGTTGCTCACCACTTGGTGGAGCATCCTTTAAGATATCATCAATAAGGACCAACTATCCATTATAGACATCTTTGTCAATGTCAAAAATAGACTCTTCCAGCACCTCATAGTGAAACAACACTTGACGAAGGCAGTGCTTGAAGCTAGATTCATAAGCCTCGTATGCCTCATTATAAGCTTTTTGCTCAATTTGTACCTTCTCTGACCTCTCGACATCCCTCTCCTTCTTCGTCGTGGCCAAATCCGCCTTTAACCTTTCTACCTCTTTCGCATGAGATTGGACCACATCCTCAACATCCTTGGCTCGAGTCTCTAAACCCCTCACCTTCTCTTCAATGACAAGCATCCCTAATTTTTACATTAAGGATTTACTTATTATTTCTTAAATTCACATAATAAAATACTATTTAATTATTGAAACAACCTTCGAAAATAGGTACATTTTTTTCTTCTTTATTGAATACTGAGATACATTGAAGCACCCAAAAACTGATTTCTTTTCTCATTAGAACTCATTTAGAAATGTTTGCGAATTAAACCCATTTGTTATAAAAATAGTTCATTTGGAAAAATGTGACACTATCATAACCTTAGCATAAAAATTACATTTCATTTACACATGAACAAATTCATTAATAAAACATCCTCATACAATCAACAAAATATACATTTATATAATTTCTCATAAATACATATTATACTTGAGCCACTAATATAAGGACTGATATTAATAATTCCTAGTCTTCCCACAGTTACAAGAAGACTAAAACTCAAAGCAATGACTCAAGTAAGACAATGAACTCCCAAAAACCAAGTAAGAATCTTAGGCTTCTTCTATGAGATCTTTCTACTATTTGTTTTGCTCCTTGGCATCAACATCTTTTATTGGCATCACAGCTCCGTCTTTGTCACACTTATACAAGATCCTCCATCACTTTCTAAAAAATTTAAGGTTGTATGGGTGAGTCTTCCACCCCCAACATGCTTCAAACAAAAAGACCAAAGTCCACAATCACACACACATCACACAATCCACATTTACTCTCATAGGCCTACTCCTGACTATATGCATAGTTCCCCTATATCAAGCCTTACCGCCTCACTGATATGTCATCATAGAGGTCTTACATCTTTCATTTATTTTTCTAGGTGACATTGTAGGAGATACCTTTACCTTGGTACTATAGACAATCCACTCTTCACCACAACCGATTATGCTCTCAATGATTATTGACATTGCCAAGTTGGCTACGTGAGTCCCCCGACCTCATTGAGATATCACAACTTGGTGTCATTTTTTATCCCCAAGGACTCAAGGTCCTCACCTTACATACCTTAGTTACCATTTGTGGCCACCCACTCAGTTACAAGTTTCATCCACTCTCTTGTCGTCACTCCTCACTAGGATTGCATTTAGGGATGCCTCCTCTTCACGAACATTTCTACGGGGATCAAAATTGGCACTGTGACATGGTTCCAAGGCACAGGCTCATAGCCCCTTTAAAACTAATGGAGGTCCCACCATCCAACTTCAACATTATAAATATTATTGTCACCTTGCCCTTGTAGGGCACATCCTAATGGGACACGGACCATTTAGAGCACACTAGATGCCCCCCCATAAGAACTTCTTCCATTCACACCCCAATGCACAGAAAGTCATGTTATCCACAAGCATTGTTTTGCATTGTTCTCCTTTGTCTCATGATGGAGCTCAACTCCTCTCACAATCGGTGTCCCTAAATGCTTCCAACCCTACTCGTGTTGTAATGAGATAGGTTCCATTTGTTCTTGTAAGATTCATCCCATAAACATCAGGCAATGATTTCAATCCCCACTTGTCTCAACACACACAATTTCACCTCAATTACACAATCATTGTTCAAAGCACAAAATGGAGGAATCAATATTCCCATGCTTCCTATCATACGACTATCACATCAATAGACTACTATAGTCTTATAAGATTATTCACTATTCTCTAAGTTTCTCATCCTAAAAGTATTACCATCACTACATTTAATAACCTCATATTATCACCCTTACGCATTCACATTCACACATATTCAAGAATATGTCTTTAGTAGTTTTTTTGCTTGTCTCAAGTTCAGAGTCCACTTCTAATCATGATGCCCACACTTAATGACTTTGTAAGGTTGTCCTCCTAAACTCACTTGAAGTCCAAGCTAGGTCATTATGTGATGCAAGCTCCATTAGAGCTTGTAGGCCTAGGATCTTCTTCATCAATGGATTCCTTTGCTTCTTGGAAGATGAATGGCAGCGGAATGGAGAAGGAAGAGAGAGAAGAGACGCCACTTCAAGGAGAAGATGAGTCTAGAAGAAGCTCACCACTATAGGAGGCCATGGATAAGAGCTTGGAGGAAGAAGGAGATGAATGAAGGGAGAGGGAGAGAAGAGCACGAAATTTTGTGCTCCAAATGAGCTTTGAAATCTGAATTTTAATATTCAAATGATCAAAGTTGAAAAAAATGCACACACATGACCTCTATTTATAACCTAAGTGTCACACAAAATTGGAGGGAAATTCAAATTTCACTTGAATTTGAAATTGAATTTGTGGAGCCAAACTTTGGAGCCAAAATTTCACTAATTATGATTGGTGAATTTTAGTTATGGTTCAGCCCACTAATCCAAGATCAATTCCAAGATTCTCCACTAAGTGTGCTTAGGTGTCATGAGGCATGAAAAGCATGAAGGACATGCACAAAGTGTGACTATATGATGTGGCAATGGGGTGTAGTAAGCAAATGCTCACCTCCCCCTCTAAAATTTAATTGGATTGGGCTTCTACCAATTCAATTAAATTTATTTCCAACCACACACATCAAATATCCACTTAGTGCATGTGAAATTACAAAACTACCCCTAATACAAAAACTAGTCTAGGTGCCCTAAAATACAAGGGCTGAAAAATCCTATATTTCTAGGGTACCCTACCTACATTATGGAGCCCTAAATACAAGGCCCACAAATAATGAAACCTTAATCTAATATTTACAAAGATAAGTGGGCTCATACTTAGCTCATGGGCCCGAAATCTACCCTAAGGCTCATAAGAACCCTAGGGCCTTCTCTTGCATCTCTGGCCCAATCTACTTGGAGTTTTCTATCCAATGCCCTTGCGGGGTAGGATTGCATCATTCCCTCCCCCTTGAAAAGGATTTGACCTCAAATCCCGAGGTTCTTGAAACTCTGGGCTTTTTTCCTCAACACCTGTAAAAAGAACAAAAACATATGTATTAGTGGTGTTTAGTATGTTGAAGTAAGGTAAGGTCTGAAAACTCATTTCCTGGGCATCTTCCCATGAAGGAACATGGTTCCTCACCAACTCAATGAGTGGTGCTACAAGTATAGAAAAATATGGGGCAAACCTTTTGTAAAAGTTTGTTAAGTCTTGGAAGCCCCAAATTTTTCTTACACTTGGTGGAGCGGGCCACTCAGGAATGACCTTTATTCTCTTAGGGTTCATGGGAACCCCTTGCTCACAATTTAAAAAATTAAGAAAAGTAAAGCAATAGAACATACCTTTTTCTGTATTTTCATGTTGATTATTCCTACCAAAAAGTATGACAAACCTAAGGTGTCCCATATGAGTGACTAAGTTTGTATTGAAACTAAAAATAAGAACAAACCTACCTAATGAGTCCCTATGTACACAAATCATGAAGATTTTGGGTGCACGAGTGATTTTACAAAAGAGTGTTGCACCACCCAAAGTATTCATCACACCACCTATTTTAGGGATTTGGTGCCTAATAATACCTATTTTGGGCACCAACAAAGCACAAGGATTTAATCTCTTGCGAACCAAACCCTCATCCAACAACTCCTTTACTTGAGGAATAAACTCAAGCCTAAGAGATGTGGCAATGCTAACAAGTGTCTTTTTACAAAGGAGAAAATGTGGAGGTTGTCTAAGAAGGGAAATTTCTTTAATATTTGTCTTTATTTCAAAATGTCTTTCCTTCTTAGCTAACCTCTTGGAGGAGACACTTACCTCCTTACACTCCTCCTTAACCATTAAAGGTTGTCCTTCTTCTTGGGGGTAGATCTCTTCACTAGATTCTTCCCCTTTTGCTTCTTCACTTTTACTAGAGGAAGGTGAAGTAGTAGCCTCATCTTGGCTACTATAAATGTCTTGGCCCCTCATAATCATGGTTTCTTGGTGGGGCATTGAGAAGTAATGTGTCCTCTTCCAAGACATTTAAAGCACTTCATGGAGCTAGTCTTCTCTTGCATACTAGCCTTAAGGGGTTGCTTTTCTATTGTCTTCCCCTTATCATCTTTGGGCTTAGAAGGTCTCACCCCTAAGATTCCTTGACCTTGGTCTTTCTTTGGATAAGAGTGAGAGCCATAAGATTTTGAAGTAGACTTCTTTTTAAGTTGTTGCTCTACCCTTATTTCCCAATCTAAATTAGCCTCTACATTGTCCTTCCCATGGAAGTATGGGAGTTTAATGTTAACCTCTTGAGGCTTTCTTTCATTTTCTCTCCTATGGGAGTGAGTTCTAAGATGTGACCTATGCCTTCCTTCATAATAGTCACGAAGTTCTTCACTTAGGCTCTTGCAAGAGTTATGACTACTATAGGAGACATGTTTTTCTCTTTTCATTTCTTTCCTTATTTTTCTTCTTTCTTCCTCTCTTATTTTCTCTCTTTCATCTTGACTTATTTCTTCCACTCTTTTTTTACCTTTTTCTTTTCTCTCTTGTTTTTCTTTCCACAACTTAAGGGATCTCAACTCATCTAATATCTTATACAAGGGGTCCTTAGGAGTAGAACCCTCACCATTAACACTAGATGTTGGTTCCTAAGTTATGGTTCTTTCTTGTTGGGGGTTTGAAAAAAAGGTAAAAGAAACTATGGTTGAAACTAGCCAAAATAAACACTAAAAGAGGTGTGAAAGATAAGGTAAAAACTAATTTGTAAAAGGCAAGCTATCTAGGCGGTTTGACAATGGAGGGTAAAGGAAAAAAGCTATGAAAATAAGCAAGAAATTAAAGTGCAAGAAATGCAAACTAGGCGGATCCTAAGAGTGTTTGGATGACCTCATTTAAGGTTCCCAACAAAACACTCACTATCCTAAGGGAAAATTGCCTAAACTTATTACACACAAATGGAAGTAGGGTGACCTAGCGGAGGCTCCCAACTTACTTCCAATGAAAGGCCTTTTTTTTACAAAATTTGAGAGCAAAGCAAATTGCCAATTACAAAATTACAAAGAAAAAAGTCCTCAATTGTGGTGGCTATTCTCTCTTTATTGTTTCACTCAATTTGGAGTGCTTCTTAGTCCAATAGCTCTTAAGGTGGTTGGCCCCTTGCTTCTTGACTCAAATTCTTCAAGATATGGCACCAATCCTCCTTTCCAATTCCCTATATGGCAACTCACAAGCAAGGAAACAAAGAGACAAGCAATAACCAAAGACCAAAAAAAATGAAATGAAAGCTAAACCAATAGAGTTTTAACAAGACAAATTTCCAAGGATTATTCAACAATTAAAGCAATGAAAAGCACAAAAAAAAGCAAGCTAGGACTCAAAGAGAAACCTAGAATGGCTCTAGAGTAGAGTAGAAAAACTCTAAAAAAAAGACTCAAGAAACCTCTAGTTTTGGCACTTGTTTTCAAAATAATTTTCAATTTAAATTTCAGAACTAGAATTGGTATAAAATAGGCACCAATTATAGAACAAATTTTTGAGCCAAAACAACAAGCACACTTCCCTTTCACTTTTTTTTTCCTGGACACTGATTTTTCTGCCAACTTGTGTGATTTTTATTATTTTTTCCTTTAATCCAAATCGCTTGGTTCTTTTTTTATAATTTTTTTCCAGATGTCTAGAAAATTCAGTAAAAATTTCAGCTCAAAACTCGTAGTGACCAATTCCCAGTAATTTATACAATTTTGTATGTTCAAGCTGCCAGCACCAGCGATTTCAACCTAGAAATCAAGAGTAGTGTTTATGTTGCTTAAGGCTTGGATAGTTACAATTTGTGTTTGCTTATGCTCAATTATCTTGAATAACACAATTCAAGAGAGCTTAAGACTTATTTGATTCACAAATCCAGCCACAACTCAGCACCACAACTCAACTTCATCATAGGCATCATGTACGAAACTTAGAAAACAAAAAAAAAGTTCAAGAACAAGACTACTTCTAGGAATTGATTTAGAACATGTTATGAACTAAATAACATGCATGAATTAGACTCAAAATTCAAAAAGATAGGCTAAGAATGACAAGAATACATGAACAAATGTATCTAGAATTCAATCAACAAAATAAAAATTCAACACAAACTTAGAACATAATGTGACAATTACTATGACTAAACATGACTCTAAGACAACATGGATTAAGTGATTTACACTTAGATTTTTGTGTTTTTTTTCTAATCAATATTTTGGAAGAAAATTTATATCTAAGGTTCAGCACAAGAATATTATGAATGAAAAATGATAGAACCTAAAATCAACAAAAAAACAAGATTCAAGAGTAGATCTACAAAATTTTAACCATGGAAATGCAAGAACAAGTGTAGATCTAAGATTTAATCGGTTTATTTTTTTTTAATCTACTCTAAACAGCACCAAACCACAAGACAATGGAGGATATACATGGAGAATAAGATGAAGAACAAGGAATTAAAGAGAATTCACCGAACAAAAAGATAGAGGAAGCAAAAGAACATCACCTAGATGAAGATGCTCTGATACCACATGATGCAAGCTCCATTGGAGCTTGTAGGCCTAGGATCTTCTTCATCAATGGATTCCTTTGCTTCTTGGAAGATGAATGGCAGCGGAATGGAGAAGGAAGAGAGAGAGGAGACGCCACTTCAAGGAGAAGATGAGTCTAGAAGAAGCTCACCACCATGGGAGGCCATGGATAAGAGCTTGGAGGAAGAAGGAGATGAATGAAGGGAGAGGGAGAGAAGAGCACGAAATTTTGTGCTCCAAATGAGCTTTGAAATCTGAATTTTAATATTCAAATGATCAAAGTTGAAAAAAATGCACACACATGACCTCTATTTATAGCCTAAGTGTCACACAAAATTGGAGGGAAATTCAAATTTCACTTTTGAAATTGAATTTGTGGAGCCAAAATTTCACTAATTATGATTAGTGAATTTTAGTTATGGTTCAGCCCACTAATCCAAGATCAATGCCAAGATTCTCCACTAAGTGTGTTTAGGTGTCATGAGGCATGAAAAGCATGAAGGGCATGCACAAAGTGTGACTATATGATGTGGCAATGGGGTGTAGTAAGCAAATGTTCACCTCCCCCTCTAAAATTTAATTGGATTGGGCTTCTACCAATTCAATTAAATTTATTTCCAACCACACACATCAAATATCCACTTAGTGCATGTGAAATTACAAAACTACCCCTAATACAAAAACTAGTTTAGGTGCCCTAAAATACAAGGGCTGAAAAATCCTATATTTCTAGGGTACCCTACCTACATTATGGAGCCCTAAATACAAGGCCCAAAAATAATGAAACCTTAATCTAATATTTACAAAGATAAGTGGGCTCATACTTAGTCCATGGGCCCGAAATCTACCCTAAGGCTCATAAGAACCCTAGGGCCTTCTCTTGCATCTCTGGCCCAATCTACTTGGAGTTTTCTATCCAATGCCCTTGCGGGGTAGGATTGCATCATTATGCCTCCAACGTTCCACGTTTGATGCTTCTAATTATTTATAGTCACTTTTGCTAGAATGAGATGATACTACCATCTATCTATAACATGCCCTCTCATCATTCCAACTCATCTTTTAAATGGTGTTTAGGGGTCGGATCACAACGCTCGGGTTTCATAATTTAATACATCTAATCCAGAGTCAATAACTTACTTATAGAAATATAAACAATAGCATATTAGAGGTCTCTAGCCTTGATCCAATCATATAATCATTTCAATCTAAATCTACAAGCATGTAATATTTCATCACGCTTATGAAATTAACATTATGAAATTCATACCTAAATCATAACTCATCCCAAGTTTCAAGACATACAAGAAATCAATACATTAGTGCACTAACTCTTCATAATATGGTCACTTATACTAATGAATTTTCTTAATAACTTCTCCTTATAATTGTAAGTGTCATTTAATCTTAGTCAACAAACATTATGAGTAAAGTTCATAGAAGACTCGCACACTACACAATCAAGAACATACACAATTAGTTTTAAGACCAATCGTAACATATTCTTTGTATTAATCCAGCACAATAACACCTTTTTATAAAATTAATAACTCATTTATTTCTCAGTGAAATTTGATGAAATTTATCATTATATAAAGCTTTATGTTTCTATTTTTGAAATTTACCTCATAGATTATCATAGGACCACCACTCATGGAAAATAACAGTTTTACCAACATGTGTTTCAGCAACATTATAACAAAGTCTGTGGCACATGTTTCTTTTCATTTTAATTAATTCCCTAACCTTCATAACGAATTAAAATGGGAGTGACCCCAATTTTTAAATCTTAACATGTCTATTTTTCATAGGTGTTCTTCATGTTCACAAATCATCTATGGATTTCATCAAACAAGTAGCAAAGGTTGTGACAGGGCATTCCACACAAGGGTCATCTTACAAAATTTATATTAATTTCATTTCTTACTCATATTTAACATTTTATATATGTGAAATCATAATCCCCAGAAGTCTAATTTCGTAATCTATTTTTAGTTTTATCACAAGAATTCTTAATAATTCCCAGTATCAATTTTCGTGTGACATGTCACAGCAGGAATTTTCACAAATATCAAATTTAACACCAACAACATGACAATCCATTTCAAGCATCATAACTTTTAATTGTGCAAAGCAACCATCACAAAACAAGTTCTCAACATATGTACATATATGACCTATCATTTTCCATAAGAATCTACTCATAACAAACATTCAACATCATTAATCCATTGTCAACACAAATTCACATAAGCACATAAAATAGCCCCCAAAAAGAGCATTAAAATACAAAATTTTGGTACCCAATGATTCTAGAAATTAACCCTAGCATGTTTTATATGTATCCAAAGGTTTTCAAGTCCACAGAATTCAATTTTGAGGTCTAAACACACAAATAACCATTTCATTTGTTACTGCACCAAAAACAAAGGCATAAAACGCATAAAAGCACAATTTGTCAAACATAGAAAAGAAATTCAAAGGTAACAATGATCCACTCCATTGGGTCATGCTCCATAGCAACACCCCCCCCCCCCCCCCCGCGACCATACCTCACAAGCACCAACTTGAAAGGCAACAATAATGGGTTCCCCTTGTAGAGAAATCATTCCTCTTCAACTTACTTGAAAATGGGAGGATGGGCCTTTGTGGTTGCGGAGAAATCTTAGAGAGAAGTTAGAGAAAATAGAATGACTTAGAGAAGAAGGTAAGAGAAAAGGTCATGAATGAGAGTAAGAGAAATGAGAGAGACTTTTAAAATAAAAATGAGTCCCCCTACCCCTACTATGTTCAACACCAGTCTCTAGGCTTGGAATCCAAGTTTTAGATTTTAATTGGGCCCATATGAGGCCCAATTAGGGTTAGGATTCCCAAATGCTTTTGGTCCCTTTGAGTATTAGACAACATTTAAATGAATTTGGAATCATACACTTTTTCTAGGTTATTTTTCTAAGGCTCAACTAAACTTAAGTATATTTAATTACCTTAATTAAAATTTCTAAGTATATTCACTATTTAAAGTCATTACAAACTCATGAGAAAACTATTTGTGTAATTAAAACTCTAATACTTAATTCTAGATAAAAGTTGCACATATTTATCCCAATGCCATTAGTGAGTTGACTTAGTCAGCTCCTTCCCATGGACTACATTTGTTTTAAAGAGAAAATCAATCTTTTTCATAATTCTAGCTCACTACACTTTTATTGAATTAATTTATTGTTTTCTCATATTATTACTATCATCATCATCATCATCATCATCATCATCATCATCATCATCATTATTATTATTATTATTACTATTGAATTTCTAGTAGTTGAAATTTTGGGATGTTACAATGGAGACCCTTGCCTTCGAATTTGCATTCTCCCAAGCCAGAGATACATTCATGTTAAGAGAAGAGTCAAGGGAGCTCTCGGTCTTCTTCAGATCAATGTTCAATTTTCCAACTTCTAAGGAGCCATTCAAATGTTCGACGATGGATGCCACTCGGAACTAGAAAGCCCAAAAATTGGCCTAGTTGACATCATTCTCATTTTTGTTCAAAACATGATGCCCAAGATTCGATATGTGGTTCAGATTAATGAGATGGTTTGGCACGAAGTCATTAATAAAAAAAAAAAACCCATTATTTGTGATGGCCTAAATACTAGCCAATGGGCGAGCAGCAAGGAACTCCAACATTTGCTGCTTCATTTTCTTTGAACCTCCATGATCAAAGGGCTCAACAACCATATGTAACACCCTAAAGAATTTTATCTTTTGTCTGCTTATATTACTAAGTTTTGAAAGCATAAAATATAAGAATATCATAATTAATTGTGCAAAAACTAAAACCAAAACGTACATCATAAGGACAAAATTTATACAAAGCCTTTGGCACTTATGTGCCTTACAAACCATGACAAAGGTATATAAAACATAATTCAATTCTCATACATTGAGAGATGCATGGGTTTCCCAAACATCGATTTTCAAAATTGGTTTTGCCAAAAATGGATGTTGTAAAGACACTTTCTACATTAGTTTTTTTAGAACTGATATAGAAAGCACTTTAGAATACATAATTTTGGCCACATTTCTACATTGATTTCAGCCAAAACTGATGTAGAAAGATATTTTTAACATCAATTTTTAAAATCAATGTTGAAAAATATGTCTATTTTCAATGACGGCCGTTTCAACATCGATTCTAGAACCGATGTTAAAATTCCTCTGGAACCGATGTTAAAACCTTTTTATATAATAGTGTTTCCTAATCTCTCTTAGTGAAAGGTTACCTAGATGCTAATTCAACTACAAAGGCCCGCGATCCAAAGCCTAAAAAGGTTTGTATAAACAGGGTAAGACCCCTAGGTAAAAATAAATGTTCATTTATGCGCATTTTGCTACCCTAGTCATTGCTCAAAGTTGAAACTTTACTTGAACGTTAGAGTGTCTTTTGCAAGTACCCACTTTTGGATAAATCTCATTCAAAGCATAGGAGGACGAATAGGAGCAAGGAACCCCTTCGTGGGAGGAAGAAGTTTTAGACAACTATTCGGCATGAACCAAACATATAAAAATTAAACTTAATTTCTTCTGAAGTGATCTAAACTCAAGAGTTGTCAGACTTCAATGCAATGGTGCAATATATAACACAGTGGTGTGATGTGGAAATTAGGAATGAATTTCTGCCATAATCATATTTGAAGTGAGTTTGTTATTTCGTAGGGAATGAAAGAGTTAAAGCTAATTTATTTGTAGGACTAAGGTTCTTTTATAAGCCTCTTGAGCCTTGTCATCCCCTTGCGAGTTTGCTTTACGAAGTGCTTTTAGGCCTTCCTTCGTAATGGAGTAGCCCATAGCCTAGTTGTATACGATAACATCTTCCATTGACATTAATAATAAAAATCATCTATTAACATATTCAAATATTTTTTTGCCTCAACTCCTATGTTCATTTTGTTCATAATTCTTGATTCTATTTGATCACTAGTTTCATGAAATTAGATTTTAGGTTTGACTGGGAAGTACTCTTAGAATTTGAACTGAATGATTTTACTATTTACATCGTGTTGCTAGGAATAGATCATAACGTCTTGATTGCAAATAGCACGAGATTGTGATTGTAAAGCTGGGACATTTACTTCATATGTGAGGATCGATATTCGGTAAATATTCTTAGGATTCTCAAGTGCGAGGAATTGATTCGAGGTAACTTAATGTGTGCATCAATAATGTTAGAAAATAATTCATATATGTTAATCTTATTACGATACTGAGGGTATGAACAATGAAATCTAATCCTACATTTTTCTTGAATTAATTAAATTCGTTATTATTGTTATTTTGTTACTTTAGTTATTTTTCGTTAGTTATAAAAAAACCCATGATATTTCGATTCAACTTGTACATAGCTATTAAACTAATAATCTTTATCCAAAGGAATTGAGTAACTCAAGTCCTTGTGGAGACAATCTCTTTTCATAAATCTATAACCTACAACGACATTGGTGCGCTTGCCAATAGTCTAACAATAACCCATCATACTGGCAAATCTTTTTGCTAACCTTGATTATTGTCTGATGAGGTGACATCAGCAGCAAGCCACTGAGTGGCTACTTCCCTTTAGGTCTCTACCTCCACCACCTCTACTAGTTATTCCTGTTGAGCCAGATGTGAATGTCAGATACTACCCTGGCTTTAGAGATCATAAAGTGATGGAATGACAAACTTGCAATAGAGTTTGGAGAGAAAACATTGATTTTGGGACTCACACTCTTCCTCCAAATATGCAACAATTTGAGCTAGAAAAGCTCAATCTCACTAAGCTCGGGAAGGTAGGTTTTCCAGGTAATGAACCTTTCTTTTATCCATCTTGGGATACCTTGCCTAAAGAAGAAGAATATGCCCTTGGCATCTATGGTAATCGAGAACCAGTAATGAAGAAGTTCTCTCCAAGACAGATTGTTGTTCCCAACCATACCAGTCTTATCTTCAAGCATCAGCCTACAGATAGAAAGGTGTATCGTTTAGGTGGAAGTGTTTGGAAAAGTAGAGAGGTTACATCATTTGAAATGTCTTTCTATACTCTCTTGGATCTGCAATAGTTGATGGGACTCTTATGTACCTTCAATGTTGTTCTTTCTTAGGATCTCATTAAGTCCGGAACAACATTTCAGACGAAGGAGATTTAGTTAGAAGCACTTGAAGAAAGTCAAAACTTTCAGGATTGGGAGAACTCAGTCTATTGCCCTAAGTTAAGAATGAAGTTAACTACCTAAAGAGAAGAAATCATATCAAGGCAAGCCTCTTTTCGAAGAATTAAAAGGCTCAAGACTCGCATGCCTTTCTTAATATGGTCACAATTCTCTTGCCTAGCTACTCTAGAGACTCATTATCAAATAGTCACTAATAAGCTTGTTCTATATCAAAAGGCCAATTGCTACAAAGGAAAGTAGTTTTTGATTTAAGATGATGAAGATGTTCCACCCATTAAATTCGTGAAAGCTCAACCTGGTCATCTTTTCAAGCATGAGCTTGAAGCTCTTCAACAAAAGTCTAAGCTCATCACTCTGGATTGGTATGTAATGAAGAGGTTTTACTATTAGACCCAGAACCGTACGTGCTTTACTCAATAAACTCCCTTCAACATGGTCTGTCCATGGAAAAGGGAATTCTATGTTGTGTCTGATTGCACCTTCTATTTTGTGGTGTTCCTGCCTTTCTCAAAATTCTTCTTCACACATCATGTGGATCCTATCATTGAAGAAGCTGAATCTGATGTTGAATATGATTCTACTTCCATGGTTGTCCAAGTGTATGATCATCCACCCTCATGCGATTATGTTCGTCTGCTTGAAGCTAAACTCACCCAAAACCAGAGAAACACTTGCTCAAGCCTTACATGATTGTGCTAATACTGAAAAATAGGCTCGCAAGTGATTCATGATTAGGGATTATTTCTATAAGAAGATCATTGGCTAGAAACCTCCTCATCCTTTAACGCCTCCTAGTAGTCCTATTAATCTTTCATCTGATTAGGATGACTCTGGTGATGAGTTTCTTAGGAAGCTTAATGAGGAAGTCGCCAAACAAAAAAGGGGGTGAGTAAATGCTAAAGCACGGCATCATCTGAGGGGGAGTGTGAAGGTCTGAAGAAAGCATTAGTTTAAGGGAGTTTTTATGATTGAAAATTTTTAATTTTAACTTTTTGCCCAAAACCTTTTATTCATTCTATACTTAAAACACATCTTCTTGATGTGAAAATTTTTACATGAATAAAGTGAGATTTTTTAGACTTTATCCCAATGTCTTATGATGCATTATGATATGTTTTTATTATATATCATATGCATCTGATAAAACTAACTGGTGCTTTAATGCAATATCTCTTAAGTCTGCCTTCATCTTTTAAATTTGTGTTTGTTTGACATCATCATAAAGAGAGAGATTGTTAAGTCAAAATACATTTGTGTCTTGAGACGAATTAGGACTCTTAATTATTTTGATTAGATGTAAATAAATACAAAAGTTAAAAGTTGGGTCTTCTATGCTATCAGAACATGCCTTGTAAAATCTACATAAGATGTTTCAGACGATAGTCAGATAAAAGCATGATCTGATATGACATTAAAGATGACATTTAAGACTTCATTTAATATTTTGTGTCTAAGATCTATTTTAGAGAAACATTCTCCTAGGATTTGTCAAATCCTATGAAGAATAATTGAAGTTAAGATCTAAAATTCCTCAATCACCATTAAAAGAAGAGCTTTGTTGCATAGAACTACTCTAACAAAAAGGAAAATGTTTTATGTTGTAGTGTTCAATACGCCAACAACAAATAGTGAACTCTCTATGTGAAGAAAGGATGAATATTTAATGCAAGCAATAAATGCTCTAATGATCACATTCATCACAAGAATACCAAGTGAAGAACTATACCCGTTGTGAGACAATAGACACTTGAAAATAAGGCCTATATATACCAAAAGCTTTGTAGATAAGAATAACTCTTGCGTGAAAATATTCATTATTCTTTCTGTAAAAAAAAGAGCATTTTGTGTATTCTTGTAAAGTTAGAAAAAGCTCTCAAAACACCTTGAACATATTGAGAGAAAAGACTAAGTGTTGATTGTAAATCTGTCTTTAAGATGATCATAGATTTAATCATTGTGCAAACACGACCAACAAATCTCTTCTGGTTTGTTTAGATCAAGTAGTGGCTTGGTATAGACAAAGAATACTAGGTGTTGATTAAGCTTGGGGTAGAACTTGATTTGTAGAGCCATAAGTGGTTGTAACATAATATGTGTAACTTGTGAAGTTAGTGGAACTTGGTGGTTTGCTAAAAACTGGACATAGTCTCAGTAGTAAAGGCAAACCAATATAACTCTTCTGATTCTTATTTGTTTTCTTTATGTTTCAACTAACCTAGGGTTTGAATTTTCTTTTTAACATTTGAAAACTTCTTTTATTTGGCAAAATCATTTTTCATCGTCTGACTGTATTTTCGAAAATCTATTATCTGTTTTACAAAGTTTTTCCTTTTAGACGAAAACATTGTTTGATTGCAAAAAGGCTTTAAAAAATTCTAAAATCATAATTCAACTCCCTCTTCTTGTGATATTTGCCTTTACAAATAGATACTTTAATTCTCATTAGGATACCAAGATAAGGTTGTCATTTTTAAAAATAGAGATAAAGTTGTCATTTGACGGTAATTGAATTACCAATTTGGAAAATATTCTAATGACTAGAGCGAAGCATATTGCTAATAGGAAATAAGGGTAGAGGGAGTGGGGTGAACTACCGGGGCCATGGTCACCCCTAAATTTTGGGAATCCTTAATTTTTAACATATTTTATTTTATAGCATTATATGTAAATGTACCATAATTTTGTTCAAATTTTCCTGTAACTTCCTCGATGTAGCATTTGCTGTTAAATTTAAATAGTCTACGAATACTTAAAAATATCAAAGATCTTTTAGTATCAATCAATCAAATATTTTTTAAAAAAAACAATATTTTGGTGGGTTCCTATATAAATGGTTCAATTGCCCTTTTTGTTCCCAAATTTTTAAACAATTGAATAGTTTATACAATGATATTTGGTTGTATATAAGGGGTTGTGTGGAGTGGATCATGAAGATTGGAACGTTCCAGAGTAAAATTTAGCTAGGAATCTCAATAACTATGTTGGAACAACAAACTTTGTAGAGTATGGATGTTTTGTTAAATAAGGATTAGGGGGAGAGGGGTCAAACCGAAAGTAATAATGAAAGTCTTGTTAAACTAAAAATGTTACATCAACTCAATTTATCAATGACAAGGAAATATAGAATGCATGGACCAAAAATTTAAATAAAGAATGTAAACAACTTGCAATGACCCCCGACACCATTACATGGAACACAAAGACTTTAATGTAGAAAGATTCACTTTTACTCTTTATAAAACTCTTGAAATTAATTTAATTAACGGAAATATGTATAAATTTTTCATGAATATAAGTGTGTCAAATAAACTTCACCCATAAAAGGTCCTCAAAATATATAACATAAAGTGTACATGTGTTCCAAGGCCATCATCAAAGCATCATAAACAAATCTCGAAACAAATCTCGAGGATCCCATTAAGGGAAATAATACAACATAAAACCAAAATCATATCTAAACCATAAGTTGATCCTCACTAAGACAAAGCATAAATAAATGACTGAGGGTTAGATCTCGCCCCTAAGTCTATCACCACGTCCACCTCAACCCTGAGTGACATGTTCCTTAGAAGTTACAGCATAATCTATTCTCGTATCAAATAACACAATCATCACAGTTCAACAGAAAATACAAGGGTAAACTCATTTTGAAAGAATACATCATGTAATTGAAAACAACATAAGATCGCCATTTCACAAGATACATAGAAAATCCTTCACATTCCCAATATCAATGTAATTATACAACTCGTCAAGTAACACGCCATTCTCAAATCACAAATATCAATGCATGTGTCTAACTATCATGTTATATCATACTAACTCTTTACTCCTGGAAGATTTCACCTTTGAGTTATTAACACAAGTACATCCCTTAACATAGTTGTACTCTATGATCTTACTATTTGAGAGACTTAAATTAACCCTATGGAAGAGTATGGTTTTATCGAAAATGGATGAGCACGAGTTGTGGCTTACCTCGATAAGGCTTGCAAAGACATTAACCTATCTAATCCACTCATCTATTCTATAGGCTCATTTGATATTAGCCACCATGAAAACCTTTATCACTAGGTTGAGTGCCCATCGACTACTCGCAACTCACGTGCCTACTCACATGAAATGGTATTTGTGACACCCTAAAATATGTCTAATTATAAATCGAGGTTTAATTGTATTTATCCTGTTATTTGATTATATGATTGAATTGAATGAGTTGAGGTATGGTGTGAATTAGTCATGTGTGATTTGCTTGATGTGGATGTTGAGTTATGTGGAGTTTTATTGACCCAAGTTGAAATTATGAAATTTCAAATCTCACCTAAACTTATTCGGGTAAAATCACAATCCTGGATTCGTTAACCGTTGGAGCGTCTTCTAATTTTGACTGTAGGTTCCTAATACATGTCCCAATAGTCTGACCGATGGGATTTTTAAAATAACAAATTTTGACCTCTCGCTAAGCGCAATTCCAACTCGAGAGGGAACTGCATTGAGCGAGAATTATTGCGCTTAGCGCAAGAGGAATTGCGCTCAGCGCGAATTGTCACGCTCAACGCAAATTCCAACCCAAGAGGGAATTGCACTGAGCGAGAATTGTCACGCTTAGCGCCAAAAGTGGACTCCCACTTAGTGAGACGAGCACGCTAAGCGAGATCTACAAATTATAAATATGTTCTTCAGTGTGAAAAACACAATTTTTTTCACTCTCATCATCTCCAAACACCCACCCAAACCCAAACACCTTCTTCTCCGCCACCCACCACGACCACCGGTAGCCACCACGAGCCGTCATAGCTTGCCGCCGAACCACCTCAAGGATTCAGAGCGGAATCCTCAGAATCCACCTCAAGGATTTAGTGGAGAAAAACCCATCAATCCTTTCTTTTGTAGCTTTTCTGAGGTAATCTTGACTTCTAAGTTTTTCTCTTAGCTAGTTTGAGTTTATCTTAGTGTCTCTTGTGTTTTGTGTATTGTAATAAGGTGTTTTTACACTTCCTTTGTAGAACCCTTGAAAATGAAATGTTGTAAAAGTTATCTTTTTATAAAATTGATGTTATTTTTGTGACCTTCACTGAACCCCGGTCACATTGGCGTGATCAAAATTTCAAAATGATGTCTCCTTTTAGTAGAATCTGAAACACCCCCTTAGTCCTTTATGTTGTCATTAACATTGTTTCTGAAATCTATACTAAATTTCCTTCAATTTGGTATATAGAACCTTGTGTTTGGACTGACAAACAAGAACGAGAGAGGTCTCTAAGCGACACAAAAAGGAATTGATGTAGAGATCACGATAGGTGAGGGGAGTTTATTATAATTTACGGCTTTTGATACCATAGTTGGGGTCATGGAACCTAACTATGGGGATGTATGTCTGTCCCTGTTGCATGCTGGTTTTCAAGAAAAATAATGTTTTGATTAATGGGATGTGATATGTCTATCATTGATAAATGACATTATTCTTTTTATTAAACTTGTGTTGTCTGAAGACTTGGGAAGTGTGAATCTCAAGCATGAACTGTATATGTATGTATATGCGGAATGTGATTTAATGATGATATTATTATTGATATTAACTAATATGAGATTATGTTGTTATTGATGATTATGTTGATATGAGATGATGTTGTTATTGTTGGCAATGTCATTGAGACGAGATGATGATGATGATGAGAATGATATTGAGATGATGTTGATGTTGAGAATGACATTGAGATGAGACAATGTTGATGTTGATAATGACATTGAGATGAGATGTTAATGATGTTGAAAATGTCATTGTGATGATGTATGTTGTGTATGTACATGGGGGGTGCAATGACCATATTAGCTATCCCTGGTTGGGAAAATAGAGTGGTTAAAGAGTTTTAAGCATCTCTGGAGGGGGATGACTTAGAATCTTTAATTATCCACGGTCAGTGTATTGATGGAGTCCACGTTTCATACTTCATATTGCATGGAAATAGTATAAAATTTGTCAGTAAGTATTTGTAGCTTCTCATGAGGAGGAATACTTGTAATTGGGGACATGTCACTCGGTTTGGAACTCCCTTGAGACTCAGGCTGATCACCGTGAGGGAAGGAGTTGCCTATGCACGACAGGGTGACCTCGACTCTTATTGCCTAGTTTTTCTAAGTGAGAGTGTCGTGTGGACACGCTTAGGCTATTTCCTTGATGAATGGTACCACATTGCATTTGAGAGTTGAGGTCAGGTGCATGCATCATACTAAGCATGATTGATTGGAATTATGGATGGATGATGACTACTTGTTAAGTGTATGTTGAACTAATGAATGTTTGTGTATGTTTATGGTATTTGTTAATGTTTTCTTACTAATTATGGTTCTTTGATTTTTGTATTAATTTCTTTTATAATAAACCCACCCTTGTAACTTTTGTACCGTGTGGTTAGTACCTGTGATGATCATAAACCTTTGTTCGTAGGAGCAGAATGACAACAGTAGAGTACGTGAAGTGAGATTCTTTTGTGGAGTTGCCAAATTGACGTGATGACATTGTGATTATTTTGGGAGATAGTTGTGTTTTATTAATCAACTCCTTCATAGTTGGTTCCATGATTATTTTTTTGAATTGAGGATGTAAATCACATATTTAATTATGTATGAACAAATTTACTTTCCATTATGTGAATGATGTGTACTGAGTTACTATATATATATATATATATATATATATATATATATATATATATATATATATATATATATACCATTTAAGTAATGGTACATTGTTTGCTGAATATATATCGTGAAAATTTTATTTTTATAAGCAAATTAACAGAGTTTTAAATTAAAAATTAAAATTTTCGCAGTTTAGAGTGGTGATATCATAACAACGAGACGGGTCGTTACAATATTCACCAATGCATGTATGATCATTTAAATCAATATCATACGTCATCACACATGCATTCATTAATATCAACACCATAAGAGGTTATAATATCATAGATTCACCATTCATATGCTCATCGTGCTCATGAACTCACCTATCAATAAGCATAGCTAGACATTTGAACACTTTGAATTCTTGCAAACAACTCACCAAAACTCATATGGATGTAAATCTCATGATCTCACATAAAGTCAACTCTAATTATAAAACAACATCATCTCAACCACATCTCATATCATCATCAATAAATCAACCAACACAATCCAAAACATTCATCAATCATCATAGTTATCTCATTATCAATATAATATTCTCAACAACAACATGATAAATAAAGATATACTAACTCAAGCAAGTTGTTCATTGTCTCATTTGAAAGCACGAGGAATATCTCCAACTTTTATGTTTTCCTATAAGCCTAGTATAGAAGCATATTATGCCTAAAATTACAATCCATATGAAGCTTTTACTTATTATCGACAACTTGACCATTGTTCACTAATTTAATCATGTCTAAAGTCATACACAATATTTTTAAGTGAAACCAAAGCCATTAGTTAGCTAACATCTAGAGCTACAACTTTCTTGAAGATCAACAACAACAACAACAACGCCTTATCCCACTAGGTGGGGTCGGCTACATGGATCAACTTCCGCCATAATGTTCTATCAAGTATCATACTTCTATCCAAATCATTAAGTTCGAGATCCTTTTTTATAACCTCTCTTATAGTCTTTTTGGGTCTTCCTCTGCCTCGAATTGTTTGTCTTCTCTCCATCTGGTCTACTCTCCTCACTACAGAGTCTACCGGTCTTCTCTCTACATGCCCAAACCACCTAAGTCTATTTTCCACCATCTTCTCTACAATAGGCGCTACTCCAACCCTCTCTCTAATAGCTTCGTTTCTAATTTTATCCTGTCGAGTCTTACCACACATCCACCGCAACATCCTCATCTCCGCTACACCTACTTTATTCTCATGTTGGCTCTTGACCGCCCAACATTCTGTTCCGTACAAAATCGCCGGTCTTACCGCAGTCCGATAAAACTTTCCCTTTAGCTTGATCGGTACCTTTGCATCACATAACACCCCCGATGCTTTTCTCCATTTCATCCATCCTGCTTGAATGCGATGATTCACATCCCCTTCAATTTCCCCATCATCCTGTATTACAGACCCAAGATATTTAAACCGTGTGACTTGAGGGATAATATGGTCTCCTATTTTCACCTCTGAGTTAGAAACCCTCCTTCTTTTGTTGAACTTACATTCCATATACTCCGATTTGCTTCTGCTTAGGCGAAAGCCATGTGTTTCTAGAGCTCGTCTCCAAGTTTCCAACCTCTCATTCAACTCCTCCCTCGACTCTCCAAGGAGGACTATGTCATCTGCAAAAAGCATGCATCTCGGCGCTATCTCTTGGATTTGTTCCGTGAGGACATCCAGAATTAAGGTAAAAAGGTAGGGGCTAAGGGTTGACCCTTGATGTAAACCAATTGTGATGGGAAAATCGTCTGACTCTCCACCCTGTGTCCTAACACTAGTCGATACCCTATCATACATATCTTGGATAGCTCGAATATATGCAACCCTAACCCCTTTCTTCTCTAGAGCTTTCCACAAAATCTCTCTAGGCACTCTATCATACGCTTTCTCCAAGTCAATAAAAATCAAGTGCAAGTCTTGTTGGGCCATGCGATATTGCTCCATCACCCGCCGTAATAAATAAATCGCTTCCATGGTCGACCTTCCCGGCATGAAACCAAATTGATTCTCAGTAACTTGAGTCTCCTTTCTTAATCTCCGTTCGATCACTCTTTCCCATAATTTCATGGTATGACTCATGAGCTTGATTCCCCTATAATTTGCACAATTTTGTATATCCCCCTTGTTCTTATAGATTGGCACTAACGTGCTTCTCCTCCATTCCTCCGGCATGCGTTTTGACCTCATAATTTCGTTAAAGAGTTCGGTGAGCCACTCAAGACCTCTATCTCCAAGAGTTTTCCACACTTCAATAGGTATGTTGTCTGGCCCCACCGCCTTACCATTACTCATTCTTTTCAACGCTTCCTTTACTTCCTGTTTCTGAATCCGACGATAGTACTTATAGTTCCGGTCCTCTTCTCTTGTGTCTAGACTGCTAGAGTCATATCCATATCCATCATTAAATAAGTTATGGAAATACGCCTTCCACCTTTCCTTGATATCTTTTTCATGCACTAAGACTTTGCCTTCTTCATCCTTAACACACTTTACTTGATCCAAATCTCTAGTCTTCCTCTCTTTACCCTTAGCAAGCCTATATATAGATCTTTCTCCGTCCCTGGTTCCTAGAGCTTGGTATAGTCCGTCAAAAGCTTGGGCTCTTGCCTCACTCACCGCCTTTTTGGTTTCATTTCTAGCTATCTTATACTTATCCCAAGTTTCAGAATTTCTACACCTAGACCACTCCTTGAAACACTCCTTTTTTGCTCTAACTTTGCTCTGAACATTTTCATTCCACCACCACGATTCTTTACCCCTAGGTCCAAAACCTCTAGATTCACCCAACGTCTCTTTAGCCACTTTAATAATCTCTTGGGACATCTTGTTCCACATATCATTTGCACTTCCTTGTGATTGTCCACACCAACCCTCCCATATCTTTTGTTGGAAGATTCCTTGTTTCTCACCCTTCAAGTGTCACCATTTGATCCTTGGTGCTACCATAGGACTTCTTCTCTTTGCCCTATCTCTAATTCTTACATCCATAACCAAAACTCTATGTTGGGTAGTCAAGCTCTCTCCCGGGATAACTTTACAGTTCAAGCAATACTTCCTATCAGACTTCCTGATAAGGAAGAAATCTATCTGAGAACATGTCCCTCCACTTTTGTAAGTGATAAGATGTTCCTCTCTTTTCTTAAACCATGTATTGGCTATAGAAAGATTCAAAGCCTCCGAAAACTCCAAGATGGATTTACCCTCCCCATTCATTTCCCCTAGGCCAAAACCCCCATGCACCCCCTCAAAACCTCTAGCCACGCTACCTACATGTCCATTGAGATCCCCTCCTAGGAAAACTTTCTCTCCTTGGGGTATATCCTGAAGTACCCCTTCTAGATCCTCCCAAAATTTTACCTTAAAGTGTTCTGCTAACCCAACCTGAGGTGCGTACCCACTAATAACATTAAAGGTGTCCTGTCCCACTACCAATTTTAAGACTATGATACGATCTCCTACTCTTCTTACATCCACGACATCCTTCTTCTACTCCTTGTCCACAATAATCCCTACCCCATTTCTTGATCTGATTTTTCCCGTATACCACAACTTAAATCCCGAGTTGTCTAATTCTTTCGCTTTTTCACCTGTCCACTTAGTTTCTTGTAAGCACATAAAATTGATCTTCCTCCTCACCATAACATCCACTATTTCCATAGATTTTCCAGTAAGTGTGCCTATATTCCATGTACCAAAGCGAATCCTCCTGTCATGAACTAGCTTCTTTACCCACACCCGTTCACGAAAATGTGGGAACCCTTGCTTACTTTTCACTACATCCGGGCGGCGATGCAGCGGCCCTTGCTCTTTTGACACTGTACTCGAGCCATACAGCACGTTGCTTCCGGGCAACGACCTAGCATTCACATAATTACGTAATTGATCCATGTCATAGAGATTCGACAAAGTTTAACGTTGGTTGTCGAAAGCCTAACACAACCCTCTCCTTTTATCCGGGCTTGGAACCGGCTAAGAATAGCAAAGCTACCCTAGGTAATCTATTTTGGTCATTGTAATCAATTACAACTCATTGTAATCTATTACAATAGAGCTTGGGTAAACAAAATAGTCCTTGGGCTCAAATTAATCAATTACAAACCTATGTAATCGATTACAATCAGCTCAGAATTCAAAATCAACCTCTGAAGCTCATTTTAATCAATTACACATGATTTAATTTATTATAATGATTCAAACTGCATACAGTTACGATTTTTAAGCCAAAACATCATCTTTCATCAAAACAAAAATCATTCATTTCAATCCAAAATATTCAACAATGGATTTATGCTTCCACAAAACATTTTCTAACATTTCAAAACATCCATAATAAGAAAGAAGCGAGTTCCCCTTACCTATCAACTCAATGAGTTAGCTTTGGAATGAAGCAAATGAATAAGGGAGAGACTTTGGGTCCAAAATGAAAGTTTCCCTTCACTCCTACAACGGTTCTACATCATCCATACCATCCCAAACCCCAAAATCAATAGAAAACACATTAAAACCTTTTAAATGAACACTTTCATGGAGTTTAGAAGGGTGTTTATGGGGAAAAATGAGAATGAACACAAAGAGAGGAAGAAAGGGGTTTATCTCACCTAGGGATAGCCAACAAACATTAGAAGGGGAGAAAAGGAGCTCCCTTTTTGCACAACACCAAAGTTCTAAGCTTCTTCAATGGTGGTTTTTTGGAGAAGAGGAAGTGAGCAGAAAATGATGAGTTTTTTTTTGTGAAAAGTTTCTAAATTTAAGGGTTTATTAGAGGTTTTTGGTGACTATTTAGTTTCTCTCTCTATACCTTAGCTTCTACTAAGCACACCTACCTCTCTCATAAATCAAAAGTCCATCCTTTTAGGCCTAAACACACCAAAACTACCTAATACACATAAAACACATGTTCAACATCACTAATTCATCAATTAATTAATTCATTCAAGCACTTAACTTAAATTCAATTTCTCTTGTAATTTAATTAAATCGGTTGAACAATCAATAAATAAAACACAATGTTACAATTATTAGCCTAGTCTTTTGTGGGAACGCATGGTTCCTTAAATATCTAGCTTGCAACAATTCTTTTAATAGGTTGATGCTTCTACGTTATCTATATGCCAAAGGCCAAAATGAATAACATATTTAATCAAAATGATATTTTGATTCTTGAAAGATTTCGAATTAGTCACATTAATCCTTATGGATATAAGAGAATTTCTACCATGCTATCATTAATTTGAGAGATTGATACAATTGATTTTTCAACCAATAAAAATTAGTTGTATTATTGTATTGTTATTTTAAAATTTAATGCTAATTTGAAGAAAAAAACTTTAATTTTTTTTTTAAAAAAAATCGTTAACAAAAGATTAGTTTAAAGAAAAAAAAAAGTAAGGGTATGCCAATTAGCATAATAACAAGAAACATAATATGACAACAAATCAATAATTTGACAACAAATCAAGAAAGTGATAAAAAAAAAATCACAAGTTTTTGCTTGTTATTATACTAATTGACATATCTTTACTTTTTGTTGCATTAAATTAATTTGTTGTTACCAATTTTTTTTTTAAATTTAAGTTTTTTTCTTTCAAATTATCATTAAATTTTAAAATAATAATATAATAATACAGCTTGATTTCAATTGGTTGAAAAATCAACTTTATCAATACCCCAAATTAAGAGGCACAATAGAAACTCTCATAAATAGAAACCACAAATTTTGTTCTTTAAAAATGAAAATGTTGATTAGTTTTTGTCCTTTAGAGTGCCTAAATCGGCATTTTAGTCTTTCAAAGACAAAAATGTTGAGATCCATCTTTCTAAAACTAATGTGACAAACTTCAAATCTTTTAGGAACCAAAATAATGATTCATTCAATAAACAAACTGAAAAGAACACAAACCACTCCAACTAAAAAAGCAAAGAAACGTAAAAAAAATAGTCTTTTGATGGCATCTACTAGTCACTAGACTATGTGCATCTTTATTTCAAGTTTTCTTTTTAAACATGATATATTTCAATTGCGACGATGTCTTGCATGAGAAATTTTCTCACGGTGCGTCGGATATATTAATTTCAAATTTAATGGTTGAGATTTTTCTATTTTTTTCTATTTTACTTTTATTGTCTTTTCCGATTTGGCCCTTACCTCATCTGCTACCCCCACCCATTTTTCACTCTCACTCATGCTGTGCACAAGGAACCCAGTTGACACTATTAACTTCACAAAATCACACATCAAAGCCAGATTAACATGTCAAAGACCACGATTTGAATTCAAATGGCTATTTATAACTTGTTCATATTCCGTATGATACAAAATAAGGTTATAATGGTTGGCTGGAATTGGAAATTATTGGGACTTGGCCGTGTAAAATGATGCAAAGCAAAGAAAGGGGGAGAACATGACGTACCACTGTGACCTCCGCGGCAGACCACCTTGCACTGTCGTCAGAGGTGATTTTTGGCAGCGACATCTTGTTTATTTTCTTTTCTTCTCCACCTTGCCCTCCAATCATCACGCACCACCACGGGAAGCATTTTCTGACAACTTTTCTCTTTTCTTTCTCTCTTTCCTCCTTTTGTTTTTCATTTTCATCTTCTATCTTACCCCAGAACCACAGATGGCACCACACGACCATACCACCATGCACCACCACCTTATCTCTCGCTCCCAAACCTCTGATGGCAACCAACTCTGCCGTTTTGGTAGAGAAGAGAGGAAAGAGAAATGGGGAAAGAGGGGAAGGAAGAGAAAAAGTAAAAGGGTATAACGGGAAAAAATTAAAGTAAAAAGACAAAAAAATAGAAGAAAAAACCGCAGCCATAGATCTTCAAATTAAGTAATCCGACAGACACAAATCACTTTCGCACCGTGCGAAACGTGTTTCGCTTCGCATGCAAGACACCGTCTTCAATTGAACTTTCACTCTATTTGATTGAATGGAAAATCAATTGACAAAAGCTCAAGCAGAGGGGTGTCTTTCCAAGTGCAAAGATAAGGCCAAAGTGTTATCTCAAGATTCAAGCAACCAAACATGAATAATCTCTAAGGTCAGTTTCAATTGTCATGTAAAAGACTGAAATCATCATCACGAGCAACAAAGGTTAACACTTAATCACATCAGCAAAAAATTCATTAAGATGGCCCAAGCAATCGATTACCATATCACATCATGAGACATAATGCATTTCAATAGCAATTAATACCTGACAGATTTCTTTTTGTTCCAAATTAAGGTATTTGGAGCTGCACATGTAAAGAGTAATCATGACAGGGGAAATTACAAAACACACACCATCATCGTATTACAGAATGTATTTACAGCAAAACCAAGAGCACAATTACACATCAGAGAAAAAAAAAGCTAGATCAGTTTATAATTTCTTCCATCTAACCACAGGAGGCTTAGCTTGTTTGAAGGAGTGACTTGACTACTGTAATTGTAACCTTCTTGTTTGATGTTTCGCAAAGCCATATAGCAACTATTTCTGTTGGAGAAGAAACAAGAGAACACTACAAAACAGCAACTTTGAATTATTTTGGTTCCTTCTACCCAATCACCATGACAAATGGACCAAATTAGACCACAAATATCATAACATGTCTTTTTTAACAATTGAGATACAGAGAACACCAATAACCAGAGAACTATGAATTACAGTCATACATGGGTCCAAGAGGTAATTTATATGGTTATATGAAAAACCCAAAACAAATAGGAAGTTCAATACTTCAATATTACGAATGCCACAGAATAGCACCAAGTTGAAAGTTGAGTCTCCCATAATTTATGTTTTAACAGATCAAATAACCATAACTCTATGTAATCATGCATCAACAAAGCTGTACAAACCCGGTCTACTATCTAGAAACTGGAATCCCTATTATGCCATCTAATTCAATAAACACAACCTCCCATGCATTTATCTGCAAGTCAATCCAACCCATGCCTACTCATCCCATTGATCAAGGCTACCCATATTATTCAAAGAATAGCCTTTAAAATGTTTTCAGTTGGTAGTGCCTAAAGTCTTAAATTGCAGTTGCAGTCATAGTTGTAATCATGTGGTTACTGATATATGGTAAACGTGGTTAATGCAATCCCAAAGACCACCAAAACGATGATACTGCAGTTGCACACACCACAATTTATAACCTTCGTAGTGTTTATACAAGGCACACATTCAATGAGGCATATAAGCTGGCAAACAGTGCATGTGACACCAAATCAAGCCAAATCATTATAGGAGTACAAGCATATGCATGAGATCATAGAATTTCAACAGCAACATGTATTATGAATTCCCCCACATACCCAGATGAAAATAGAAAGGCAAAACATCATTATCATCAGCAATTTTGAATTATTTTGGTCTCTTCTAACCCAATCCCCATGACAAATGAACCAAATTAAACAACAAATAACAAAACATAATGTCTTGTTTAAAGAATGAGACACATACTACACAAAAAACAGAGCAACTACTACTAAGAACAATCATTTACGGGTCAAAGAGGCAATTTATATGGTCATCATAAGAACCCAAATGAAAAAAATAATAATAATAGGGAAGTATGTCCAATGTTAAAAATGAGATTGAGACAGAATAACACCTAAGAGCTGAGACTCCCATAATTTATGTCTAACAGATCAAACAAAAACAACTCTCCATGTAATTATGCCATAGAAAAACAGTACAAACCTGTTCTAAAATCTAGACAGCCAGAACTCCTATGCTGACATCTAAATCAATAAGTGCAACCTATCATACTTCTATCTGCATATCAATCCAATTCATGTTTACTCATCCCATTGAGCAAAACAATCTCATTCATAAAACATCCTCACAAATATTTTCAGTTGATAGTATCCAAGGTTTTAAATTACAGTTGCAATCAGAGTCATGGTTACTGAAATTTCAGGCACATGCAGCTAATACAGCCGCAAAAACTTCCAGAACTACAAACAATGGTCATGGATCCCAAATTCAAAGCCATTGTAGTGTCAGACACAGCATGCAGATTCATTGAGGCATATAAGATTAGATGGTATGCACTGCAAATGATACCAAATCTAGCTAGAAGACATTAGTGTTTGCCTTAAGATATTAAAATTTCAAATGTATATATCAAATTCCCTAACATGAAAAATAGAGAAGCCAAAACCCTGTACTCATCAGCACCCTCTATACAACATAGATTTTGTTCCACAAATAAACATCAAAGCTTTAGGTGAAATCGGCTATATGAATCATATGACTGGTCAAGTCAGCTACATGGATCATACCACTAGTAAAGTTGCCTAGATGGATTCTGTTGCACATATAACAAACACAAAATATGGAATCAAAGATTCATTTTCATTTAAAATATCAAAAGCACATAAACCAACAACCACATCACCTAATTTACAAAAAATCTAATTATTTTTTTAAAAAAACACCTCTCATTCATTCACTCACTCCAGTACTTCTCATCACCCTCTTTCTCCTCCCCCTCATCACTCTCCGACCCATCCCCGCCCATCTTGAACCGCGTCACATCCTCCACCGCTGCGCTCCGGAACAGCCCCACGTCTACGGCGCCACTCACCATGTGATACCCACGCGACCTCAAATCCCTCGCCCCATCATACACCGTGGCGAAACCTGCGAGATAAGCCCCAATCTCAACGTCGTCGTTTCGGCTCTCCAACACCTTGTTCTCAGCATCCTTCAAAACCTCCCTCACTTTCTTGTTCCCTGGGTCCCACAAGTACCCTAAACTCGCGCTCAGATCCAACGGCCCATCTGCACGCAGTCTACGCCATCAACGGCGGCGATCGCGCCAGTGTTCGCCACTCCCTCCTCGGACTCCACCTGGCACATGATAAGAAGCTCGTCGAGGTAATTACCGAGATACTCGTCGTCCAGGCCGTACTTGGAGGCCCGGACGATGGGATGGGCCGCGCCGCGGAGCCCGGTGGGGGGAAAGCGGCAGTAGGAGACTGCGTCCTGGGCGGATAATGGGGATTCGATCATGGGGAACATGAGGCCCTGCGGGCCGAGGTCGAGGGCTTTCTTGGCCCAGGCGGCGGTGGATTCAGGGACGCGGAGGATGGCGGCGGTGTTCGCGGCGGCGAGGGCGTGAAGGCAGGGAAGGGCGTCGCGGATGCCACCGGGGCCGTGCTCCATGTCGACGACGACGAAGTCATAGCCGGCGTGGCCCGCGATCTCGGCGAGGGTGGGGGAGAAGGAGAGGAGGAAGAGACCATAGAGGGTCTCGCCGTTGCGGAGGCGGGACTTGAGGTTTAGGGGGGAGGATGGAGAGGTAGCGGCGGAGGAGGAGGAGGGGGTGGATTTGGGAATGGGGGGGTTTGGATTAGGGGAAATGGTTAGGGGTTTGGAGAGATGGAATGGGTGGGGATTGGAAGTGGATAGGGCGAGAGAATGGGGTTTGGGTTTGGGGAGAAGCGAAGAGAAAGGGGTGAGTGTTGTTCTTCGGGTTGGGGGAGCTCCGATGGTGCTTGTGGTTATGCTCCCCATTTTCTTAGTTGCATCTACTACTATTCAGTATTCACCTCACTCTCTCGACTACTCCACTGAAGTGATGGTGGTGTCTCACTGTTTTTGCGTTTCTCAGATTTGTTTCTGTTTTTCTTTCAATGACCGTTATAATGTTTTATTATTTTTTAGTTATTTTCTATCTTTTAAAAAAATTATTTTAATCATTTATCTTATTTAAAAAAATTTAAATAATATATTATCTTTTAAAAAAATTACTTTAATAACTTATTTTATTTAAAAAGTTCAAAATCATCTTTTAACTATTAAAATATATTTAACTTTATCCTTTAAATAATACTTAGGTAAAAGAATGTTTTAAATATATTTAAATAGTTGATAGAATATTTTAAATAAAATAAATGATTAAAGTAAATCTTTAAGAAAATAAAATACAACTTTGAAAAAATAAATAAAATAAATGATGAAATTAATTTTTTAAAAGATAAAGATTCAAATTGAACAAAAACAAATAAGATAAAGGACAAAAATAATTATTTAACTTTTTTTCAAGGTTGTTTGTTCGTTTTGTTAATTTTAGGTCTAATTATACAATTGATTCTCTAATTATAATTAAAAGTTCAATCAAATCTTTTAATTATTAAAAATTCTACAATTATATTATTTTGTTAGTTTCATTAGTTTGATTAACATAAATAAACATTTGTACATCAACTGCCAATATAACCGATGTAAAAAAAAAAAATTAATGCAATCATTGTAAAAATGACATCCTTGTCAAGATTTGAGGCTATGTAAATAAATATTTTTACATCGGTTGTCAATATAACCAATGTAAAAAGACAATTTAACATCAATTATTAATATAATTGATGTAAAAATTGTTTATTTACAAATTTTTTATCAATCCAACTAACTAAGCCGATAGAAAGGGCATAATTATAGTATTTTAAACAATTAAAGAACTTAGTTGTACATGCATAAGAGTACAGCGGTAACTTTCTCCTTATTCTGATGTGGTGACTGCTTGTTCTCTTCGTCGTGAACTCCTCATCTCTTGTGGCAAGGGTATTTATATAGGCACTCTGATGTTCAAGTTAGAATTCCCCCCGATATAATAAATAAGAGTAATAAATGATAATGAATAGTGTAATGTTAAATCAAGAATCTCACCCTTTAATCATACCCTTTTGGGGGTTGTGTCCCTTATACATACACTAACTAATTTTTTTAAAAATTAGAAGACTCAATTGAACCCTTAAATATAATTAAAGAACCAATTATATAATTAAGCCTTAACTTTATGATTCGTCATGTGTTCATTTGGTACTCAAAGAGTGTTAGAGGGGGGATTGGAATTATCTTTGTCATGGAATTTAACATTAAAGTTGATTGAATACATCTTGTTGACTCAATATTTTTAAATATTAATTTATCGTATTCTAAATAAAATAAACTAAATAATTAATAAATATGTTCCTAGCATGGATCTTAATCACATGTTTCTACTTTACTCAATAAGTTAAATTTCAACTTGATTAATTTGATATTTAAATATTATGTATTTATTTTAATGCTATATATTATTAAACTGTAAATCTATTATATATATCCAATCAATGGAGCTTAGTTGGCGACACATGCTGAGATTATGTGAGAGGACCTGAGATAAACTTGGAACTCATCTCTGTTAGACAAATGGTCTCAGTTATCTTAAGAAGGGGGGCTTGAATTAAGATACAAAGACTATTCCCCGATTAAAATTTCGCTCTCTCTTTTTAGATTGACAATGCACCCTTAACATGAATTACTCAAAAGACAATTCAGAATAAACTTCTTTAAAGCAAAAGATAAATGGCAATAAATAAAAGAAGTTTAAGGGAAGAGAGAAATGCAAACTGATTTATACTAGTTTGGCCACTTCCCGTGCCTACGTCCAGTCCTCAAGCAACCCACTTGAGATTTTTCACTCTCTTTGTAAAAATACTTTTACAAAGTCTGAACCACATAGGGACAACCCTTCCCTTGTGTTCAGGAATCCTTTACAACAAGAGACCCTCGGTCTCTTAATCCCTTTTTAGAAGTAAGAAGAAGAGAAGAAGAAATCTCTCTTGAAAGAGATAGATTGTACAATGAAGATCAATCAAAATTCCTTATTGAATATGCAAGTGTTTGGCCAAGGAATCTTTTTGAGAGGATGATACATTTCAGTTCAGAAAAACTCTTTTAATCTTTTGAGAGGATAAAACTTTTTGGGCAATGAAAACTCTCTCTTTATTCGTGTTTCCAAGTCACATATAAATAGACCTTTGATGGTCATTCATAAATCATTTGAATTGATGTGACTCTTGGAAGTTATTTTATGAAAAACTCCTCTGGTAATCGATTACAAGATTTGTGTAATTGATTACAGGCTTTAAAATTTGAATTAAAACGTTTATTAACTGCTGGCAATCGATTACCATCCATGTGTAATCGATTACACAGTGTAAAATTTGAATTCAAATTTTAATAGCTGTTATAAACCATTTTTGGCCACTGGTAATCGATTACATCCTCTGTTAATCGATTACCAAAGCGTAAATCTCTTGAAAAAGACTTTTTAACTTAAATTTCTTGGCCAAACCTTTTGCTATTTCAATTAGGAATTCCCTTCCTAAAATACTAGAGATCTTCTTGATGTTGTATCTTGTATTCTTGAATCATTGTCTTGAATTAAACTTGAGAAGCGCATTTTCATCAAATCATCACGATCATCATCAAAACATCAAAGACAAAGGAAGGCTTTGCTTCTACAATCTCCCCCTTTTTGATGATGACAATTTAGTTCCTGAAATCAAGATACAAGTAATGTATATGAATGATATATTGCGTTCACTCCCCCTATGTTTTGGAATTGATGATCACTTGATTTCTAAGCTTTTTCTAAGCTTCTCTACCACTCCATTTCTCTCCCCCTTTGGCAACATCAAAAAGCCAAAGTTTGTGGGAATCAATATCAGATAATATAGGACAAAGATCAATCATAAGTTGTAACCAAACATAAGCAAATCATTAAGAAGTCATAACCAAAATATAATCCAAACAGTCATAATTCAAAACCACATAAATAAAGTGCAGAAAATAATAACCTAAATATCATAGCCAAAATACACGACTTATAAGAAAAAGAAAAAGAAAATTATAAACTAAACTCTAAGAAGGTAGAGGTGGTGGTGGAAGATCGAAGCTCTGACGAATATAACCCACATCTTCTTCAAGTTATGTGAGACGGATATCCATTCCGGCAAAGCGATTATCCAAAGAATTAAAACGTTCACCAACATAAGTACGAAGACCCCGTAACTCGGAAAGAACTTCAGTCATAAGGGCTGAATCATCTCGCTGAGGAGGAGGAGAAGGAGTACACTCATCTTGTGGAGGAAGTGCATCTTTCTTCAGCCATTGACCATTACGATCCTTACGGTATCCAAATGAAGTGACTGCACCAGCACCTATAGCAAAGGAATGCTTGACTTGAACAAAAGGTTCATCATCAAGCGGAATTTGAAAATAACGGAGAAACAGAGTGACCAATTGAGGGTAAGGGAGAGGTGCATTAGCCCGTAATGCCTTATGCATTCGATACCGAACCAAGTGAGCCCAATCGATCTGACGACCGGTAAGGAAAGCCCACATCAAAATCAAGTCCTCCTCAGAGGCTTGAGCCAAATTTGAAGACCGGGGAAGCAAAATTCTAACAATAATATAGTGCATGATGCGATTATCAAAGGTCAATGATCCGGCCAGCAATCTACCGATCATTTCAGCCTGGTCATTACAAACCATACGGCGAGCATCATGACTAGAATAATCAAATTTCTAGTCATCAACAATGGTGCCCTCAAAAGGTGCACCTTGACTGGGTAATTTTGTCAAAGAAAAGAACAAAGATTGATCAATGATCATGGAAATACCGTGCACCTCAGAAGAAATAATATCATCCTGAATTTTTTAATTGCTATAAAAGACTTTGACAAGTTCAGGATAGTAAGGAAATTTTAAAGACATAAAATCAATCAATCTAGAGTTTTGAAACACTTGATAACAATCAAATGTTTCATCATTAAAGAAGTATGTGTCTAGGTACTTAGGGTCTAGAATGATCCTAGAAGAAAATTGAGAAATGTACCGTAGACATTGATCATCTGAAGAAAACAGAGTGGATGATCTTGGAGATGATAAGGAAGGATGAATAGGTGTTGTGGGTGCTTCAGATGGTCCGTGGTGACGATGGCCAGCAGCAGCGGTGGTGGAGGATGGTCCCTTTCACTTCTTCGATGATTCTTCCATTTGATGAAGTTTTAGCAAATTTTAATCGGTGGAAATGAAAGAAGAGTGAAAAAGATGAAGATTGGATTTTACGGGACGTGTTTTGGTTAAGAATTGAGGAAGATATGAGGGTTTGAAGATTAAGGATGAAGGAGACATGAAGAGGAGAGGTTGGCTGCGCACGTGACTGGTTTTTGTAAGTATTTATATAGGAGGACGTGATGTAATCGATTACAAGGTGTGGTAATTGATTACAGGAGTAGTAAGCCTTATGGTAATCGATTACAGAATGTTGTAATCGATTACAGGCTATCTGTTCTTGTGTAATCGATTACACTTGATGGTAATCGATTACCAGAACACAAACTAGGCTAATTCCTCTAAAAATTATCTATGTCTATGCTAAAAACATCTATCAATATCAATCATCAATACTAATACTTATTTATTTCAATCAAACAAGTATTAATCACACAATTAACACACACCAATCAAACATAATCAAATACTTACAATTAAACACAATCAAACAAAAGCAATCATCAAAACATAATAAAAAAAATTATCAAAGACAATCAACATAACTATCAATCAAAATCATCAATGACAATCAAATATTTAAGCAAAAAACAAGCATCAAAACTCAATCAAAAGTTAACAATCATAGACAAAAATCATCAAAAGTAATTAATCAAAGACAAGTGACCTATTGGTATCATTTGATATTACTTGTTGGGCTTGTTGATCAAGTGGCCTATGTTTGTTGTCTCCATAAATCACATATCCATTTATCTTGGGGAGAAATATGAATGAACTTTGATGCATGTCATGTGTTTGGAGAAATTGCTATCAATGTATCGACTTTGCTCTTCTCCGTTTTCATAATCTTTCATCATGATACCCAAATTTATGATTTTATTTTTCTAAATCACTTGAAGAACTTTTGACATTATCCTCCCAAGTGATTTATGCTTTCTTTTCTTTCTTTTCTTTGAGATTCCTCTTGTCAGATTTTTCAATTCTTCTTTTAAAGACAAGACAATCAAATCTCATGTGCCCAGATTGATTGCTTTCATAGCATGTTGGGGCTAAGGAGGAATCTTCTTCTTTCTTCTTTGTATTGATGTTTGATTCCCTTTTATTTCTTTTGTTTCTCAGAAATTTATTGAACCTTTTCACAAAGAATCTGAAATCATCATCATCTTCTTCTATTTCAGTCAAGTCCTCTTTGTCACTTTCTTCTTGAATAAAAGATGATGAGGCTCTGAGTGCTATTCCTTTTCTCTTTATATCATTCTCTTCATGTTGATGGAGTCTCATAAGTTCCATTTCATGTTCTTAAAGTTTTCCAAAGAGAGTGGCAAGAGACATATTAGTGAGATCTCTTGATTCTGCAATTGCTGTTACTTTTGCTTGCCATTGCCTGCTTAAACATCTCAACACTTTGTTAATAAGATCTTCATTAGGAAATATTTTTCCCAATGATACAAGATGATTAACTATACGAGTAAACCTCTTCTGCATATCTTCTATGGTCTCATATTGAAACATTCTGAACAGTTCATATTCATGTGTGAGAGTGTTTATTCTAGATCTCTTGACATCAGTTGTGCCTTCATAGGTTACTTGCAATGTATCCCACATTTCTTTTGCATTTTTACAATTTGTGACTCTAAAATATTCATCCATGCCTGATGCAGAAGTGATTATATTTTTTGCCTTTAAATTGTATTGAACCTTTCTTCTTTCATCATCATTTCATTCTTCTCTTGGTTTTTCTATAGTTGCATTTCCCACTACCTTTGTAGGAACAAAGGGACCAACTTCAATGGCTTCCCATATATTTAAATCTATGGCTTCAATAAGGATCTGCATTCGGGTTTTCCAATAGTGATAACCCTCGCCATTGAACATAAAAGGCCTATTAATAGAATTTCCCTCAGGAAATGGAAACTTGGATGAGGCCATATCTATTTTTGAAGTTTTTAAACTTTATACAAGAATCCTGCTCTGATACCACTTGTTAGACAAATGGCCTCAGTTATCTTAAGAAGGGGGGGGTTGAATTAAGATACAAAGACTATTCCCTAATTAAAATTTCGCTCTCTCTTTTTAGATTAACAATGCACCCTTAACATGAATTACTCAAAAGACAATTCAGAATAAACTTCTTTAAAACAAAAGATAAATGGAAATAAATAAAAGAAGTTTAAGGGAAGAGAGAAATGCAAACTGATTTATACTAGTTCGGCCACTTCCCGTGCCTACGTCCAGTCCTCAAGCAACCCACTTGAGATTTTTCACTCTCTTTGTAAAACTCCTTTTACAAAGTCTGAACCACACAGGGACAACCCTTCCCTTGTGTTCAGGAATCCTTTACAACAAGAGACTCTCGGTCTCTTAATCCCTTTTTAGAAGTAAGAAGAAGAGAAGAAGAAATCTCTCTTGAAAGAGATAGATTGTACAATGAAGATCAATCAAAATTCCTTATTGAATATGCAAGTGTTTGGCCAAGGAATCTTTTTGAGAGGATGAGACATTTCAATTCAGAAAAACTCTTTTAATCTTTTGAGAGGATAAAACTTTTTGGGCAATGAAAACTCTCTCTTTATTCGTGTTTCCAAGTCACATATAAATAGACCTTTGATGGCCATTCATAAATCATTTGAATAGATGTGACTCTTGGAAGTTATTTTCTGAAAAACTCATCTGGTAATCGATTACAAGATTTGTGTAATCGATTACAGGCTTTAAAATTTGAATTAAAACGTTTATTAATTGCTGGCAATCGATTACCATCCATGTGTAATCGATTACACAGTGTAAAATTTGAATTCAAATTTTAATAGCTGTTATAAACCATTTTTGGCCACTGGTAATCGATTACATCCTCTGTTAATCGATTACCAAAGCGTAAATCTCTTGAAAAAGACTTTTTAACTTAAATTTCTTGGCCAAACCTTTTGCTATTTCAATTAGGAATTCCTTTCCTAAAATACTAGAGATCTTCTTGATGTTGTATCTTGTATTCTTGAATCATTGTCTTGAATTAAACTTGAGAAGCGCATTTTCATCAAATCATCACGATCATCATCAAAACATCAAAGACAAAGGAAGGCTTTGCTTCTACAATCTCATCTATTAAAATGTGTTCATGGAAGTGGTTGGGAACCTTCTATTCCTCATGTTGCATCAGTCCTCGAGCGTGCCTTCCCTCATGACATGTGAATATTGTTTTATTTGTTTTTATAACTAGTACTATATTTTGCTTTTCCTTTCGAAAAAAGTAATAATCATTTGCTATAAAAAAAACTTGCAATATTGAAAACCTAATTTACTAGCTTGAGTTGTCAATTGAATAGGATTTAATGTGTTCAAAAGTTGAATCAAATAGGATACAAAAAAAATGGTCACATGACTCACGTATTTATTTTTCATGGAAAAATTAAAGGTATTGAAGGTTGATTGGGTTTTTATGAATGAAAGAAGAATTTATAGATTATCAATTTTTTTTATAGACTGATAATCTTGAGTGTTCTCTAAAAATTCATGGAGTCCTTTAAAATCTTGTAAATCCATAAAGTCCTTTTAAATCTTATGAATTCATGTTTTATAAATCCATTAAAATTTAAACTATAAAATCCAAATGATGTAAGTATTTCAAAAAAAATCTTAAAATTTGTTACATTCTCACAAAGTCTTTTAAAATCCTAATCCAATACATCCCCCTAAGATTGAATCGAATTAGTGGAATTAGGATTGGGACAACTAATAAATGTAAACAATTTGTTGACATCTAAAGTGAAGCCAAGTATTAAAAATTTAGGTTTAACTTGTGAAAATAAATGGATGGGTCAATCTTAGTTCAACTATTTAAATGAGTTATTTTTGGGACATAACTATTTAAACGAGTTTAATTAAAAGTTTGGACTTGACTTGTTTAAAGAAGTTGAAGTTTGAACTTGTTTTGTGTAGCTCATTTATAACGTTTTTTTAATGTCTAAATGCCACTTTTGGTCCTTTATATTTTAACTTTTTTTCATTTTGGTATATTAAGTTTTGAAAGTTTAATTAGTCTTTTATGTTTTTTAAAGTTTCATTTTGGTCATTTCTTTTATTTTCTGTTAAAAATGTTAGTATTTTTTAACTTTTAAATTCTAAAATAATTAATTTAAATAGTGGTGGCTAAAAACTACCATTATGTTTCTTTTAAAAACAAATTACATAATTCATCACCCAAACAAACATGACCCAACCGAGAAACACAAATACATCACAAATGCAACCCAATCACCACTATGAATCATTTGGTTGTAATCACTCAAACTTGTTGTTTGGAAAGCCAAGACTGACTTAATGATTGATAATTGTTGAAGATTGATCGAGGCCGTACCTGAATCAAATAAACATGAAAATGCAGTAACTAGGAAGTTATCCTAGGTCGTTTCCCAACGAGCAGTGACAAACCAAATGTTCATAATATACTTGCAGTAACAGTAACGATTGGGGGGGAGGGGGGTTTGGTTGTTTGGTAATTAAAGAGCAGAACAAGTAAACTGGAATACGAAACTACTAATATTAAAAACGGGTTGTTTCCTCTGATTCAGAAGCCATTCTCTTATCCTGGGTTATGGAGAATTCGTCCCTAACAGTCAACCACTTAATCCAACCCTATTTCAATTTACTAAGTGAAAATCAACTTAGGGTTTTCAATACGTGATTAGGCACCACATACACCAGTTAGCCCTTCGTCCATTAAGCATGAACGCAAGTTAGGCTCAGAGGCAATTAATCGAACACGAAGCGTGCATTGATTAATATTCACGAAATTGGGATAACTGGTGAAGGGAAAACTGCCAGGAAACCACATTACAAGCGAAAACTCAAAGAGAGTTGGGCTTCGTCCTCAAAAGGAAACAACACCAGAAAATCTAGCCTTCCATGGATTCAAACAGAAAACGCAAATGAAACATGAAACAGAAACGTAAATGAACAGAAACGCAAATGAAAGTAGAAGAAGAAGCACGAATGAACTCGTAATTAGAAGCAGAAAACCGAAATTTGCATTAAGAACGAAAATTGTAACAAGGGAACAGAAAAACGTGAAAATCTAAAACCAAAGCTCTGAATAATGAGAATAGCATAACAGAATGCCCTGCACGAATCCCAAGGCAGCTATTTAAAACGAGTCACTCAAAGTCATTGGGCCCTATTACAATACTCTGGCCCAAAACGAAATAAACACTGAACAACATAAAATAAAATTGCGAAATTTCCTAATTAGAAATTAACTAAGGTAAGCGCTGCTTTATTTGCCCTCTTCAAGTCCACAACTAAAATCCGGATTAAGCCCAATGTTTCATTAATTCCTGAAATTAGATTAAAAACATCAAATTAGCTAAATGAGCCCAAATAATAAAACTGCCTAATTAATTGACAATTAAGACCAATCAATAATTAAAATGGTGCAAAAAGGGTTTAGAAAATAGAAGAAAATGATGGCACATCAAAACCCCCCATACTTAGCCTTTTGCTCTCCTGGGAAAAATGAAACAAAGAACAAAATCCAAGGATATCAAAGAGAGACAAACAAACACATTCATATATTTCTCAATGAACATCAAGGAATGGGTAACATCTAACATAAGGAGATCCAAAAAGTCAAGACATTCATGAAAATCATCCAAGCAACCCAATCATGGCAAAATAGTTAATCAGCTCAAGAATGAAAAGTGATAAAGCCTCACAAGATATACACTCTATCTCTCAAGTGTCTAGGCTACTATTTACCCTCAAAGCACCCATGAAAGCAAACACCACATAGACTTCGCAAGATTCTAAAATTGACAATCAACCCACAAACACAAGCACATGAGGATCAAAAGGTCTTTTAAGGTTGTAATGCGGCCAAGGACAAGGTATGGAGAAATATGGAATAAGTGGCTAAATCCCAAAGGAATAGAGGAGCAAAGGGGAATAAGTGCATATTAAGAAAAAAATAAGAAAATAAAAAGAAGTAAAGATAAAATTTAAACATGAAGAGTAGAACCAAGAGTTTCATCATTCTTGTGCCATTTAAGATCTTATTCACTCAACTTTATTGCTTTTCTTTTCCTTTTTTTGATTTTTTTTTTTTACTCTATAGCCTTTGAGAAACAACATTTCATTCAGCATGTCCAACATTTAACCAATATACAATGTACATCAAGTATGGCCTAAAATATATCATGAAGCATAGCCAACAAAACAAGTTGTCCAATGAAACAAAAACCCCCCACACTTATTCCCAAAACAATTCCAAAGCTCCAAAATTCCCTAAGGATATGGTGATATCATGGTTTTTCACTTAAGGCTTGTAGTGAGCTTCAAAACAAGGAAAGGGAAACAAGGCTCAAAAGGGCTATCGAAGGAATTAATTCAAGGTAAGTCCATTTGGCTAGAAGCTTATAAGAACAAAATTGCCTCAATCATTTCCAAATATGCATGTGAATTAGGACGCATCAACAAGAATCAAGCCAAGGCTATTGTGCAAGCAATCAATGGGGCAAAACACACCAAATGATTATGATGATGGATGGCTCAAATTCTCACAAAGGTAAAATCATCACTTTCAAATTGAGCTTTCAAAACTATCATGACATGTAGAGAAGAATCAAGGATTTCAAGTCACAAAATGTCAAGAACTTTTATTTTCAAAACAATTACCCATTTCTTGAACATTTCCTATAATTCAAAGAAAAACATGCAAAGTCATACGTGCACACAAAATTGACCCAAAATATTAAACTAAAAATCCGACGAAACTAACAACATTAACAAATTAACACAACTAACAAATTAACAAAACCAACAAAACTAGCAAAACCAAAGAACACTCCCCCCCCCCCCCCATACTTAAACAACACATTGTCCTCAATGTAGCACAATTAAAAGATTAAAAACAATTAAATCATCAAAGAGAATCGGACAAGTGTAATAAAAGCAAAGAAGGAGATAGGAAAAGAAAAACTCCCTATGTCATGGTGGAGGAAGAGTAGGGTGGAGTAAGGAAGTCTCTTCCACCACTACGTCCACTAAAGAAGGGTTCGTGAGGAATGACTTAAGTCGATGTCCGTTGACCTTGAAGCTCTTGTTTGTGGAGCCGCTTTTGATCTCAACTGTACCATAAGGAAAAACATTAGTAACAACAAAAGGACCAATCCACTTAGACCTCAACTTACCACTCATGAGTCCAAGCCTAGAATTATACAATAACACTTTTTGCCCAACCACGAAGTCTTTTTTAACTATCATGCTATCATGGAACTTCTTGGTCTTTTCTTTGTAGAACTTGGCATTCTCGTAGACTTCTAGGCGGATTTCATCTAACTCACTCAGTTGCAACTTTCTTTCCTCACCAGCTTGATCCATAGAGAAGTTGCAAGTCTTCACTACCCAGTAAGCTTTGTGCTCAATTTCCACTGGAAGATGACATGCCTTTCCAAAGACAACCCGATAAGGAGACATTCCTATGGGTGCTTTGTAGGAAGTCCGATGTGCCCAGAGAGCATCATCAAGCCTAGTACTCCAATCTTTCCTGCTTGGCTGCACAATCTTCTCTAAAATTCGCTTGATTTCTCGGTTAGAAATTTCTGCCTGTCCATTGGTCTGGGGGTGGTATGGTGTGGATACCCTATGTACCACCCCGTACTTTTTAAGCAGGGCATGCATTGTCCTGTTGCAAAAATGGGTTCCTTGATCACTAACAATTGCTTTAGGTACTCCAAACCTGCAAAACAGATTAGACCTGACAAAGTCTGCGACAACTTTAGCATCATTAGTTCTAGTGGGCTTGGCTTCCACCTATTTTGAAACATAGTCAACTGCAAGGAGAATGTAAACATAACCAAAAGAGATAGGAAAAGGACCCATGAAATCTATACCCCAGACATCAAACACCTCACAGAATAGCATAGGTTGCTGAGGCATTTGTTGTCGCCATGTAAGTGTATTTCCTGCTCTCTGACACTGCTCACAAGTGCTGCAGATCTTCCACGCATCTTTAAAGATGGTGGGCCAATAAAAACCACAATCAAGCACCTTGCGAGCTGTCCTTTGAACACCCAGATGACCTCCCGGTGCGGAAGAATGACAGAACTGCAAGACTGAGTCAGTCTCATGATCTGGAATGCACCGTCTAATGACCTGATCACTGCACAATTTCCACAAGTAGGGGTCATCCCAAATAAAATGCTTAGCATCACTTTTAATTTTATCTTTTTGGGCCTTAGATGCTAAGGGAGGAAAAACAGAGGCAACTAAATAATTGACAATGTTAGCAAACCAGGGAGTAGAAAGAGAGTCAGAAATACTATACAATATATACAAATGATCATCCGGGAAATCATCCCGAATAGGTGAATCTGCATCAGAGACACGTTCGATTCGACTCAAATGATCAGCAACTAGATTTTGTGCTCCGCTCTTATCACGGATCTCCAAGTCAAACTCTTGGAGCTAGAGCATCCATCGGATCAACCTAGGCTTAGAATCAGCCTTCTTCAACAAGTACTTTAGAGCTGCATGGTCAGTATAAACAATAATGCGAGTACCTAGCAAATAAGATCAAAATTTTTCAAGAGCAAAAACTATGGCTAGAAGCTCTTTCTCAGTAGTAGTATAATTTGCTTGGGCAGCATCTAAAGTCCTAGAAGCATAATACATCACCCTGGGCAATTTATCAATTTTCTGAGCAAGGACAGCCCCCAATGCATAATTTGATGCATCACACATAAGCTCAAAATGGGCTGTCCAATCGGGTGCCTGGATGATGGGGTGGTAGTCAACGCTTTTTTTAGGCAATCAAAAGCCTCTTTGCATCTGTCATTAAAGTCAAACTCCACCTCCTTTTGCAACAAGTTGGACAGTGGAAGGGCTACTTTGCTAAAATCCCTTATAAAGCGCCTGTAGAATCCTGCATGACCAAGAAAAGATCGCACCTCTCGCACACAAGAGGGGTAAGGCAATTGTGAAATAACAGAAATTTTTGCAGGATCTACTTCATACCCTTATTGGAAATAATGTGGCCTAAAACTATACCTTGCTCAACCATAAAATGACATTTTTCAAAATTTAGAACAAGGTTAGTTTCAATGCATCTATTCAAAACTTTTTCCAAACTATTCAAACAACCATCAAAAGAAGATCCATATACAGTGAAATCATCCATAAACACCTCTATGCAATTTTCTAAAAAATCACTGAAAATACTAATCATGCACCGCTGGAAGGTACCAGGGGCATTGCACAGGCCGAAAGGCATCCTCTTATAAGCAAAAGTGCCGAAGGGGCAGGTGAATGTGGTCTTTTCCTGATCCTCTGGAGCAATAGTAATTTGCATATAACCAGAAAAACCATCAAGGAAACAGTAGTGGGATTTACCTGCCAGGCGTTCAAGCATCTGGTCAATGAATGGCAGGGGAAAATGGTCCTTTTTGGTAACCTGGTTCAGCCTCCTATAGTCAATGCAGACTCTCCAACTGTTCTGCACCCGAGTAGGAATCAGCTCCTCCTTCTCATTTCTGATCACTGTGAGGCCAGTCTTCTTCGGGACTACCTGGACGGGACTCACCCATTGGCTATCGGAGATAGGATAAATGATTCCAGCTTGCAAAAGCTTGGTTATCTCCTTCTTCACTACATCAAGAATCACCGGGTTGAGTCTTCTCTGTGGTTGTCTTACTGGTTTAGCTCCATCCTCTAAATTTATTCGATGCATACATGTGGATGGGCTAATACCAGGAATGTCCGCCAGGGTCCAACCTATAGCCTTCTTATGCTTCTTGAGAACTGACAACAACTTCTCCTCTTGTTCATCAGCAAGGGAGGCAGATATAATCACTGGAAAACTCTTGCTATCATCCAAGTAAGCGTATTTTAAATTTGATGGCAGAGGCTTCAATTCTGGTGTGGTCGGCTGGACAGTGGTAGAAGGAGATGGTTTCTCAGCCTTTACCTCATAAAGAAAGTCAGAGGTATGTGTACTTCCTGAAACATGGTTAGTCCTATCTGACTCTATAAAATCAATCTCGAGAGGTAAAACACCACCACCAGAAATGCAATCAATATCACTCTCAGCATCAAATTCAGACATATGATCAAGTACAATTTTAGACTCAATGCATGAAGAGTGAGAGGCATGCAGATTAGAATAAAGATCAATCATGTATTCATCAACAACATGGTCAATTAGTTCAGCACAAAATACAGAAAGATCTTCAGATGGGTATTTCATAGCATCCAGAATATTAAAATGAACAGTTATGTCACCAAATTCCATAGACAGTGTGCCTGCATAAACATTTATCTTAGTTCTAGCAGTTTTCATAAAGGGTTTGCCTAGAATGATGGGAACTGATCCTTGAGAAAATCCATCTTCCATATTCAAGATATAAAAATCAACAGGGAAAATCAGTTCACCAACTCTAACTAAGACATCTTCTATGAAACCAACAGGATAGGCAACACTTCTATTAGCTAAATGAATTACCACATCAGTTGACTGCAAGGGACCTAGAGATAGAGAATTAAAAATCGACAGAGGCATAACACTAACAGAGGCTCCTAAATCTAGCATGGCATTGTCAAACTTACTATTCCCTATAATACAAGGTATGCTGAATGTACCTGGATCTTTGCATTTTTCAGGAATTTGAGGAACAGATTTACCAATCAATGCGGAGACATTTCTGCCCATGCTAATTCGTTCACTTCCTTTAAGCTTCCGCTTATTAGTGCACAGCTCCTTCAAGAATTTGGCATATCTTGGAATTTGCTTTATTGCATCCAACAGAGGTATGTTTACCTCTACTTTTCTAAACGTTTCCAAGATCTCTTTCTCTGCCTCTTCCATTTTTTTTGTTGGAAACTGCTCTTGGAGGGAATGGAAGAGGGGGAATGTGCTGCTTCTGCAAATCAGAATTACCTGTGGAAGAAGATTCACCTGCACAGAAATTGTTAGGTAAATTTTTGTCATCACCTTTTTCTGGAATAAAGTGAAGTTTGGCAGGTTCATTTGCAGATGAGGAAGGTGCTACGGGTTGAGGTCCTTGACATTGCTTTCCCGACCTCAATGAAATGGCACTAACATTTTTAGGATTTTGGACAGCTTGAGAAGGCAGCTTGTCAGAATTCTGGGACTGTTGTTGATTCAATTGGGTAGCCAATTGTCCCATCTGATTGGTTAAGCTCTGAATGGAGGCTCTGGTCTCTTGCTGAAACTGCATGTTCTGCATAGTCATTTGCCTCACAAGTTCTTCGAGGGAAGGTTGTGGAGGGACCTCAACTGTTGGCTGTTTCTGGGGTTGTTGCTGTTGTTGGATTGGTGGAGGAATGTATGGTCTGCTTGGGCCAGCAGCATTTTGGAAGGAAGGAGCAGGCTGCTGTTGTTGTTGCTGAGGGCTGGACCATCTGAGGTTAGGGTGATTCCTCCATCCAGGGTTGTATCTGTTGCTGGAGAGGTCATAATTGCTCTGTTGTGGTTGATTTTGCTGCTGAGGTTAAGGAGGTCTATTGTAAATATTTGCAGCATAAGCTTCAGGCTGCTCAATTGCTCCAGGTTGCTGCATGGAAGGGCAAAGGTCTGTATGGTGGTCAGCAGAGGAGCACAAACCACAAACCCTTGCGACAGGTACAGATTTCTTATTCAAGGCCAGCTGGGTTACCAAGTTAACCAATGCATCCAGTTTGCCTTCAAGCTTCTTAGTTTCAGATGATGCAGATGGGTTCGTAGCTACCTCATGCACTCCTCTAATGACTATGGCATCATTTCTGGAGCTAAACTGCTGGGAGTTGGAGGCCATCTTCTCAATTAAATTTCTGGCTTCAGCAGGAGTCATGTCTCCAAGGGCTCCACCACTGGCAGCATCTATCATACTTCTCTCTATATTACTGAGTCCTTCATAAAAATATTGGAGAAGAAGCTGTTCTGAAATCTGATGGTGGGGGCAACTGGCACATAGTTTCTTAAATCTCTCCCAGTACTCATACAGGCTCTCTCCACTGAGTTGTCTAATACCTGAGATATCCTTCCTGATGGCTGTGGTCCTGGAAGCAGGGAAATTTTTTTCTAAGAATACTCTCTTAAGGTCATCCCAGCTCGTGATGGACCTTGGAGCAAGGTAATACAGCCAGTCCTTTGCCACTCCCTCTAATGAATGAGGAAAAGCCTTCAGAAATATGTGATCCTCTTGGACATCTGGGGGTTTCATGGTGGAGCAGACAATGTGAAATTCTTTCAAATGTTTGTGCGGGTCTTCACCTGCAAGGCCATGAAACTTTGGAAGCAAATGAATCAGTCCAGTTTTAAGAACATATGGGACATCCTCATCAGGGTATTGGATGCACAAGCTTTCGTAGGTGAAATCAGGTGCAGCCATTTCCCTTAGAGTCCTCTCACGAGGTGGAGGTTGTGCCATGTTCTCAGAATGTGGAAAATCAGAATGCTCAGAATCAGAATGCTCAAAATTATAATGCTCAAGATCAGGATGTTCAAAATCACCAATAACAGAATGCACAGATTCACCAGTTATGGAATGCTCAGAATGATCAAAAGGTATAAAATGATGCCTAACTAATCTATGAAATGTCCTATCTATCTCAAGATCAAAGGGTTGTAAGTCAGATGGATTGCCTCTAGTCATACACTACATTCAGCATGCACACAACTAGTTGCCTTGTCATGTAAATAAAGGTGTAGGTTTGAACTACAGCTACCCTCAAATGATATCCAAATGACTTGAAATTTTGTGAGCAACCCTATAAAATGATGAGAAGATAGCACAAAAAATTTCAGACGAAAATTCAAAGTCTAACTATGAAAGCTAAAAGTGGTAGGTTAAGAAAAATAAGTGAATAAAACTTGAAAAATAAAAAACTTTTGACAGAATCGCTTTTTTTGGACGATGGAGACCTCAGCCGGCCTATGGCAAGCTGCCATGGCGTAGGAAATTTTTTTCTACCCCAAATGCATATATAATAATTGCGATTCTGATAACCGGAGCAAAAGTTATGGCGGTTTGAAGTTTTGACAAACACAAAATTTGCTAGTTTTTTGGAACTTTCAAATCTGACCAAACTAAAGGCTCTAGCTATTTTTCCCACAAAATATGGATTAAAAGAAGTTACCACAAAAAAATTCAGCCAAAAATAACAACCCTAGCTATTAAAACAAAAAATCTCAAATAATTCAGCATGGGTGGTCGCTAAAATCCATCTCTAATTGATTTCTACTACTACTCTGTTTTTGCCGCAAGCACAATCTTCACAGCAAAACACCCAAGACTGAAACAGGGGAAACGCTTAATGGGAAAACTGAAACAGAATACACATTAAACAAAATACCAGGACACTGAACAACACTAACACACATACTAACACAATACTAACAATTTAAACATACAACACGAAAGGATTAAACACACAACACTAGCTAGCTATTATGAACCTTTGGACACTGCTCCCCGGCAACGGCGCCAAATTTGATCAAGGCCGTACCCGAATCAAATAAACATGAAAATGCAGTAACTAGGAAGTGATCCTAGGTCGTTTCCCAACGAGCAGTGACAAACCAAATGTTCATAATATACTTGCAGTAACAGTAACGATTGGGGGGGGGGTTTGGTTGTTTGGTAATTAAAGAGCAGAACAAGTAAACTGGAATACGAAACTACTAATATTAAAAATGGGTTGTTTCCTCTGATTCAGAAGCCATTCTCTTATCCTGGGTTATGGAGAATTCGTCCCTAACAGTCAACCACTTAATCCAACCCTATTTCAATTTACTAAGCAAAAATCAACTTAGGGTTTTCAATACGTGATTAGGCACCACATACACCAGTTAGCCCTTCGTCCATTAAGCATGAACGCAAGTTAGGCTCAGAGGCAATTAATCGAACACGAAGCATGCATTGATTAATATTCACGAAATTGGGATAACTGGTGAAGGGAAAACTGCCAAAAAACCACATTACAAGCGAAACCTCAAAGAGAGTTGGGCTTCGTCCTCAAAAGGAAACAACACCAGAAAATCTAGCCTTCCATGGATTCAAACAGAAAACGCAAATGAAACATGAAATAGAAACATAAATGAACAGAAACGTAAATGAACAGAAACGTAAATGAACAGAAACCCAAATGAAAGTAGAAGAAGAAGCACGAATGAACTCGTAATTAGAAGCAGAAAACGGAAATTTGCATTAAGAACGAAAATTGTAACAAGGGAACAGAAAAACGTGAAAACCTAAAACCAAAGCTCTGAATAATGAGAATAGCATAACAGAATGCCTTGCACGAATCCCAAGGCAGCTATTTAAAACGAGTCACTCAAAGTCACTAGGCCCTATTACAATACTCTGGCCCAAAACGAAATAAACACTGAACAACATAAAATAAAATTGCGAAATTTCCTAATTAGAAATTAACTAAGGTAAGCGCTGCTTTATTTGCCCTCTTCAAGTCCACAACTAAAATCCGGATTAAGCCCAATGTTTCATTAATTCCTGAAATTAGATTAAAAACATCAAATTAGCTAAATGAGCCCAAATAATAAAACTGCCTAATTAATTGACAATTAAGACCAATCAATAATTAAAATGGTGCAAAAAGGGTTTAGAAAATAGAAGAAAATGATGGCACATCAAAGATGCTTATCTTTGCACTTAATTTTCAGAACAATTATCTTATTTATTCTCATTTAATGCTTAATTTGACTCCAATAAGATATAATTTAGTGTTCTTTTATGTTTTAGTGTCTTCAAGTTAATTCCTAATGAATTTATTGGTTTTATTGTTCTTTTGCAAAGAGTTGGTGCATCAATTAAGGAAATGAAAAAAAAATTAGAGTGGCTAGCTTAGCGACTTGTGTCCCACTAGGTGCAGATGTTCGTCAAAAGGATGTCATGTGACATGTGTTTGGAAGCTAAAGAGAATCAAAGGCTCTTAGCAAATGATTTTCGTACTATGCCCAAATCCCCTATGATAATACAATTTATGATATTGGTCAATGTAAAAGTGGTGGCGCACTGTGTGAGCATTGTCACTCTAAGTGAGCTACTCATTTCATAGAAAAGACAAAGTAGAGATTTTTGGGCTATATAAGACACTTTTAGCATTGGGATCAAAGAAGGGCATCAACCTAGGATTATGTGAGGTGGTTGGAGCTTCCATCTTCCATTTCCTTCATTTTTTCCTTCATTTTTCTCTCTTCCATTTGTGTATTTTTTATGCTTTTCATGACAATGAGAGGCTAGTGTATCCATTCTTCAGGAATTAGTATTCTAAGCTTACTCTTATGTAGTTAATCTTTATATTTATTTAGATTTAATTATTATGTTATTGATTATTTCTATTTTGATTGATTGTTTTATGGCTTAATCACCCTAGCTTTATTTCTTTGTTTTTATTGTCGTTGAGAAATGCTTGAAAACTTAATTTTAAAAAGAGCATCTAATGAACGTCTCGTCTAGGAATAGAATGATGTTTGTTAGTATCATTAATAATCATCCATATATACATGTTTCATAGTTTAAAATGTCATTGGGAAATGCTTTTTAACTAAGATTTGAAAATAACTTCTAATGGGTGTTATGTCTAGGAATGGAACATCACTTGTTAGCCTCATTAAATCTTTGTTCTTTAATCCAAGTGTTTTAGTTTGACTTGCTAAGAGATTAGGAGTTGAGTTAAGCAACTTAGGCTCTTTCACATGAGGGATCATGGTTAGAGCACTATAGTAGGTTGAGGTAACATTAGAATGAATGATCGGGGTCATACCCGAATCAAATAAACATTAAAATGCAATATTTAGGAAGTGATCCTAGGTCGTCTCCCAGTGAGCAATGATCAAACAAATGTTCATAACATGTAATAATAAAACAGTCACAAAATGGGGGGGGGGGGGGGGGGTTGTTTGTTTTTGTAAATTAAACAGCAAGCAAACTTGAATTGAAGAAAATAACAGAACTAAAACATGTTGTTTCCCTTGATTCAAAAGCAAGTCTCTTATCGTAGGTTACGAGAATTTATCCCTAATCAGTTCAACAACTTAATCCAACCCGAAATTAATTTACTAAGCGAAAATTTACACAAGGCTGTCATTATGTGATTAAGTAACACATACACCAATTAATTCCTCTCACATGTCCATTAAGCATAAACGTTAATTAAGCACAGAGACAATTAATCAAGCATTATGCATGCACAGATTAATATCAACAACAAATATAGAATAATTGGTGAAGGGGAAAAATTGATCAGAATTTAATGTTAAGAACAAAACCTCAAAGAGAGCTATGCCTAATCCTCAAGAGAAAACAACACTAGGGATTCAGCCTTCCATTAACACAGAAACGACAAGGAAATCAAGAGCAGAAAATGAAACTGGAATTGCTACGTGAACAGTAAATAAAAAAACTGAAGAATAAAACCCTACAAATTCTTTCTGCCTCGTGAATAGTGACCAACCACACTTAAAACCCTAGCAGCTGGGCTCACTAAAGGTCATTAGGTCTAGTGGCCCAATTACAAAAATACAGCCCAAAAATGAAATAAAATAAAACTAGACAACAAATAAAATCGTCTGCTCTCTTCAAGTCCAAGCCGGTTCAACCCAATTCCGGATCCAAGCCCAATTGCTTATAGTTCTCCTGAAATTAAATTAAAACACAAAATTAGTCAAGTAGGCCCAAATGATAAAACTGCATAATTAATTTGACAATTAAGGCTAATCAATAATTAAAATGGTGATAGAAAGGGGTAAGAAATAGGAGAAAATAATGACACATCAAATTCCCCCACAATTAGCCTTTTGCACTCCTGGGCAAAATCGAAAAGCAGAGCAAGGAACAAATCCAGAGACATTAAAGAGAGACAAACAAACACAAAAACATTTACATATTTCTCAATGAATTTCAAGGAATGAAAGGAATGGGCAACATCCAACACGTAAAGAGTTAAAGAATCAAGACAGTCATGAAAATCATCCAAGCACCTCAAACATGGCAAGGTAGTCAATCAGCTCAAGAATTGAATTAAAAGTGATAGAGCCTCACAAGATATGCACTCTATCTCTCAAGTGTCTAGGCTACTGTTTACTCTCAGAGCACCCATGAAAAACAAACACCACATAGACTTGGCAAGACTCTAAAATTGACAACCAAACACCACAAACACATGCACATGAGGATCAAAAGGTCTTTTAAGGTTGTAATGGGGCCAAGGACAAGGTAGAGGAAAGTATGGGATAAGTAGCTAAAACCCAAAGGAATAGAGGAGCAATGTGGAATAAGTGGAAATTAAGCAAAAGTAGTAAACCCAAAACCAAAATTATAAATTAAGCATAAAAAGTAAACCCAAAACCTCCAATATCAACAAAATCAACCAAGTCCTCAAACCAGTCAAAGTCCTCAAAACATGACCTCATTTATTCAACTTCATTCTTTTTCTATTTTTTTTCATTTTTTTAACATTAGCATTTGAAAGCATTTTGAATATTTGAACAATAAAGCAACAATTAGGCAATATATGTATATACATCAAGCATGGCAAAAATGCATCATCAAGCATGGCCAAAAATACATATCATCCAATGAAACATACTAATGTGTCATCATTTTCTCATATTTCTTAACCCTTTTTGTCACCATTTTAATTACTGATTAGCCTTAATTGTCAATTTAATTATGCAGTTTTATCAATTGGGCCTACTAGACTAATTTTGTGTTTTTAATTTAATTTCAGGAGAATTATAAGCAATTGGGCTTGAATCTGGAATTAGGCTTGGACTTGAAAAGAGCAGACAATTTTATCCTACCAAATCTTATCTTATCTAGATTTTATCTCATCTAGATATTATTTAGATTTGATCTCATCTAGGTATTATTTCATCTAGATCTTATCTAGATTTGATCTCATCTAGATATTATTTCATCTAAATCTTATCTTATCTAGATTTGATCTCATCTAGATATTATTTCATCTAGATCTTATGTTATCTTATCTTATCTAGATTTTATATTATTTATGGGCTTGAATTTAAAACAAATTTGTAAAGCTTTGGGGCTGAAAACTATATAACAACACCAAGGTTCTAGTTTAAGCTCTCCTCTCTCCTTCCTCTCTCTTTCCTCTCTCTTTCTCTCCTCTCTCCTCTCTCTTTTTTTCGTTTTAGTTTTAGAGTGCTACTCTCTTTTTCGTTTGAGTGACTTTTCGTTTTAGCAATAAAATTTTGTTTCCTGCTTCAATCTACAATTTCGTTCTCTATTGATTAATGGAAGGCTAAGTCTCCAGCATTGTTTTCTCTTTGAGGTTCTATTATTACTATTAAATTCTTATCAGTTTTTCCTCTTCACCAATTACTCTGTATTTGTTGCTATTAATCCATGCATGCTTAGTGCTTGATTAATTGTCTCTGCGCTTAATTTACGTTCATGCTTAATGATCGTTCATGATTAATTGGTGTATGTGTTGCTTAATCACATAATGAATGCCTTATGTTAAATTTCGCTTAGTAATATAATTTAGGGTTGGATTAAGTGGTTGAACTGATAAAGGATATATTCTCGTAACCTAGGATAAGAGACTTGCTTGTGAATCAAGGGGAAGCAACGTGTTTTAATTCTGATATTTTCTAATTCAATTTTACTCGCTGTTTAATTTTCAAAACAAACACCCCCCCCCCCCAATTCGTTACTGTTTTATTACTATCTGTTATGAACGTTTGATTGACCATTGCTTGTTGGGAGACGACCTAGGATCACTTCCTATATACTGCATTTTTAATGTTTATTTGATTCGGGTACGACCTTGATCAAATTTGGCATCGTTGCCAGGGAGTAGTGGGCCAAAGGTTCATAATAGCTAGTGATTCGTGTTTTATGTTTAGTTGTTTTACATTTACTTCTTTTGTTTAGTGTGTTCGTGTTGTGTTAGTGTGGTATTCTGTTTTATTTGATCTGTTTTGCAATTTAGTAGTACCCCTTGTTCAGCGCTTTCCCTGTTTCAGTTTATTGTTTTGCAGTGAATACTTCTTAGCGATGGAATTAGAGACTGATTCTGCGTTACTGTTCACACAACATTACATTAGCGACTACTATTATTATATATGCATTTGGGGTAGAAAAAAATTTCCCATGTTGTGGCAACCCAACGGAGCTTGGTTGAGGTCTCTAACTAGCCAAAATCTCCTGTTTAATAAGTTTTTTTATTTATTATTTTTCAAGTTTTATTGTTCTATTTTTCTAAACTTTCCTTAGGCAGTTTCCATAGTTAGACTTTGAATTTTTGTTTGAAATTTTTTGTGCTCTTTTAATGATTTTAGGGTGCTCCTCACAAAATTTCGGCTCATTTTGATATCGTTTGAATATAGCTGTAGTTTTACCCCCTTTTTAGGTGTTTGTTGAGAAACACATTATTTGCTGCATATAGTGCATGACTAGGGGCAATCCAGGTGACTTACAACCCTTTGATCCTGAAATAGATAGAACCTTTCATAGATTAGTTAGGCATAGTGTGCATCCTGGTCATTCTATGCATTGTGAGCATTCTGAGCATTCTGTTGAGGGTGATTCTGAATATTCTGATATTGAGCATTCCACTACTAAATTTTATACTAACAACATGGCTCAACCTCCACCTCGTGAGAGGACTCTTAGGGAGATGGCTACACCTGATTTCACTTATGAAAGCCCTTGCATTCAATATCCATCTGTTCTTAAGACTGGACTAATACATTTGCTGCCCAAGTTTCATGGTCTTGCAGGTGAAGATCCTCATAAGTATCTTAAGGAGTTCCATATTGTTTGTTCCACCATGAAGCCCCCTGATGTCCAAGAAAATCATATCTTTCTAAAGGCTTTTCCTCATTCTCTGGAGGGAGTGGCGAAAGATTGGCTATACTACCTTGCTCCCAGGTCCATTTTTAGCTGGGATGACCTTAAGAGGGTGTTCTTGGAGAAATTCTTCCCTGCATCTAGGACCACTGCCATAAGAAAAGACATTTCAGGCATCAGGCAACTTAGTGGAGAAAGCTTGTATGAGTACTGGGAAAGATTCAAGAAATTGTGTGCAAGCTGCCCTCACCACCAGATTTCTGAGCAACTTTTTCTTCAATATTTCTATGAGGGACTTAGCAACATGGAGAGGAGTATGATTGATGCTGCCAGTGGTGGAGCTCTTGGCGATATGACCCCAGCTGAAGCTAGGAATTTGATTGAGAAGATGGCTTCCAACTCCCAACAATTCAATGCAAGAAATGATGCTATTGTTCTTAGAGGAGTCCATGAGGTGGCCACATATTCATCTTCATCTACTGAAAATAAAAAGCTTGAAGGAAAACTTGATGCCTTGGTCAACCTAGTAACCCAACTTGCCATGAATAAAAAATCTACGCCTTAATAATTTAATTTAGGGTTGGATTAAGTGGTTGAACTGATAAAGGATAAATTCTCGTAACCTAGGATAAGAGACTTACTTGTGAATCAAGGGGAAGCAACATGTTTTAATTCTGATATTTTCTAATTCAATTTTACTCGTTGTTTAATTTACAAAAACAAACAACCCCCCCAATTTGTTATTGTTTTATTACTATCTGTTATGAACGTTTGGTTGACCATTGCTCGTTGGGAGACGACCTAGGATCACTTCCTAGATACTGCATTTTTAATGTTTATTTGATTCGGGTATGACCTCGATCACATACCCCCCCACACTTATTCCCCAAACAATTCCAAAGCTCCAAAATTCCTTAAGGGTAGGGTGAGATCATGGTTTTTCACATAAGGCTTGTAATGAGCTTCAAAACAAAGAAAATGGAACATAGGCTCAAAGGGGCTATCAAAGGAATTAATTCAAGGTAGGCTCATTTGGCTAGAGGCTTATAAGAACAAAATGCCTAAATCATCTCCCAACATGCATGTGAACCAAGAATTATCAACAAGAGTCAAGCCAAGGCTATTGTGCAAGCAATCAATGGGGCAAAACACACCGAATAAAATAGATGATGATGATGGCTCAAAATCTCACCAAGGGTAAATCTATCACTTTAAATTCAACCTTTGAAAACTAACTTGACATGTAGAGAAAAACAAGGATTTCAGTTCACAAAATATCAAGAAACTCCTATTTCAAAAACAATTACCCATTACCTGTACATAACCTAGAATTCAAAGAGAAACATGAAATGTTGTACACAAAACATAAAACCAAAATAACAAAATTAACCTAGAAAACCCCAAACAAAGAACAATCTCCCCCCCCCCCCCCACACACACACACTTAAACAACACATTGTCCTCAATGTAGCACAATCATAAGATCAAGAGCAATCAGAACAATTAACAATTTTGGACAAGTGCAATAAAAGTAAAGAGGGAGACAGAAAAAGAAAACTCCCTAAGTCATGGCGGAAGAGAAGTAGGGTGAAGTAAGGAGGTCTCCTCCACCACTACATCCACCAAGGAGGGATTTGTGAGGAATGGTTTCAGCCGGTGTCCATTGACCTTGATGCTCTTATCTGTGGATTCACTTTTGATCTCAACTGTACCATAAGGAAAAACATTAGTCACCACAAAAGGACCAATCCACTTTGACCTCAACTTACCACTCATGAGTCCGAGCCTAGAGTTATACAATAAAACTTTTGTCCAACCACGAAGTCCTTCTTAGCTATCAAGCTGTCATGGAACTTCTTGGTCTTCTCCTTGTAGAATTTGGAATTCTCATAGGCTTCTAAACGGATCTCATCTAGCTCACTTAGTTGCAACTTCCTTTCCTCTCTAGCCTGATCAATAGAGAAGTTGCAGGTCTTTACAGCCTAGTAGGCTCTGTGCTCTATCTCTATTGGAAGATGACATGTCTTACCAAAGACAACCCGATAAGGAGACATTCCTATGGGTGTTTTGTAGGCAGTCCTATACGCCAAAAGAGTATCATTCATCCTGGTGCTCCAATCCTTTCTGTTCGGTTGCACAATCTTCTCCAAGATCCTTTTTATCTCCCTGTTTGAAATCTCAGCCTGCCCATTAGTTTGGGGGTGGTAAGGTGTGGAAATTTTGTGCACGACCCCATACTTTTTGAGCAAGGCATACATGGATCTGTTACAAAAATGGGTGCCTTGATCACTAATGATGGCTCTAGGGACTCCAAACCTGCAAAACAGATTAGATCTAACAAAATCCACAACAACCTTAGCATCGTTAGTTCTGGTGGCTTTGGCTTCCACCCATTTTGAAACATAATCAACAGCAAGGAGAATATAAACAAAACCAAAAGAGACAAGGAAAGGCCCCATAAAGTCTATACCCCAAACATCAAACACCTCACAGAACAACATAGGTTGTTGAGGCATTTGTTGTCTCCATGAAAGTGAGATTCCTGCTTTCTGACAAGGCTCACAAGTGTTACAGATTCTCCACGCATCCTTGAAGATGGTGGGCCAATAGAAACCGCAGTCAACCACCTTGCGAGCTATCCTCTGTATGCCAAGATGGCCACCTGGTACGGAAGAATGACAGAATTTCAGGACCGAGTCAATCTCATGGTCTGGAATGCATCTCCCAATAACCTGGTCACTGCACAACTTCCACAAATAGGGGTCATCCCAAATATAATGCTTAGCATCGCTCTTAATTTTATCAGTTTGAGCTTTAGATGCTAAGGGAGGAAAAACAAAAGCAACCAAATAATTCACAATATTAGCAAACAAATGAGTGGGGAAGGAATCAGAAATATTATACAGAATGTACAAATGGTCATCCGGAAAATCATCCCGAATGGGTGAGTTCTCAGACGCACGCTCAATCCTACTCAGGTGGTCAGCCATGAGGTTTTGTGCATCGCTCCAATCACGGATCTCCAAATCAAACTCTTGGAGCCAAAGCATCCACCTGATCAATCTAGGCTTTGATTCAACCTTCTTCAACAGGTACTTCAGAGCTGCATGGTCAATATAAACAATAACACGAGTACCAAGCAAATATGAATGAAATTTCTCAAGAGTAAAAACTATCGCTAATAGCTCCTTCTTTGTGGTAGTGTAATTTGCTTGGGCAGCATCCAAAGTTCTGGAAGCATAGTAGATCACTCGAGGCAGCTTGTCAATCTTTTGCGCAAGGACAACCCCCAATGCATAATTGGATGCATCGCACATCAGCTCAAATGGGGCTGTCCAAAGGTGCCTAAATGATAGGGGTGGTAGTCAACGTATGCTTGAGGCAATCAAAATCCTCTTTGCACCGATCATCAAAATCAAACTCCACCTCCTTTTGCAGCAGATTGGATAGTGGAAGGGCCACTTTGCTAAAGTCCTTGATAAAACGCCTATAAAACCCTGCATGGCCAAGAAAAGAACGAACCTCTCGCACGCAAGAGGGGTAAGGCAATTGTGAAATAACAACTATCTTTGCAGGGTCTACCTTTATGCCCATATTGGAAATGATATGCCCTAAAACTATACCTTGTCCTACCATGAAGTGACATTTTTCAAAATTCAGCACAAGGTTAGTTTCAATGCATCTATTAAGAACTGTATCCAGACTATCCAAACATGCATCAAAAGAGGATCCATAAACAGTAAAATCATCCATAAACACCTCTATGCAACTCTCTAAAAAGTCACTGAAAATGCTAAGCATACACCGCTGGAAGGTACCAGGGGTGTTGCATAGGCCAAAGGGCATCCTCCTATAGGCAAAAGTGCCAAAGGGACAGGTGAATGTGGTCTTTTCTTGATCCTCAGGAGCAATATGAATTTGTAAATAACCAGAAAATCCATCAAGAAAACAGTAATGAGACTTACATGCCAAGCGCTCAAGCATTTGATCAATGAATGACAAGGAAAAATGATCTTTTCTGGTTGCCTGGTTCAACCTCCTATAATCAATGCAGACTTGCCTGCTATTCTGCATTCTTCTGGGGATAAGCTCATCCCTCTCATTCTTCATCACTGTGAGGTCTGTCTTCTTAGGAACCACTTGGATAGGACTCACCCACTGGCTGTCAGAAATAGGGTAGATGATTCCAGCTTGCAAGAGCTTGGTCACCTCCTTTTTCACCACATCTAGAATGATGGGGTTGAGTCACCGTTGTGGCTGCCTCACTGGCTTAGCTTCGTCCTCTAAAAGTATCCTATGCATGCAAGTAGATGGGCTAATACTAGGAATGTCTGTTAAAGTCCATCCAATGGCTTTCTTGTGCTTCTTGAGCACTAGCAACAACTTCTCCTCTTGCTCAGTAGCAAGGAAGGCAGAGATGATCACTAGAAATTTTTCTTTGTCCTCCAAGGAAGCACACTTGAGGTTTGCTGGTAAGTGCTTCAACTTTGGTGTGGATGGTGGCTGAACAGTGGGACGAACCAGGGTAGGAGAAGAAGAGGAGGGTTCCTCAGCTTGTACCTCACAAAGCATGTCAGAAGTATATGTACTTCCTGCAACATGGTTAGTGCATTCTGACTCTAAAAAATCAACATCAAGAGGTACAACACCCAGAAAATCAGAACCAGACTCAAATTCAAATTTACTCTCAGCATAAAAATCAGATACATGATCAAATTCAAACTCAGATTCAGATTCAATGCATGAGGAATGACAAGTATGCAAATCAGATAAAAATGGATGTTTCCTACCATGAAGAGAATCGAAATCAAACATATAATCATCAACAATCTGATCAAGTATCTCAGCACGAAAAATAGAATGATCCTCAGATGGATGTTTCATTGCATCAAGAATGTTAAAATGAACAACAATATCACCAAATTCCATAGACAATGTGCCAGCATAAACATCTATCTTGGTTCGGGTTGTTTTCATAAATGGCCTACCAAAAATAATTAGAACTGAACCATGGGAAAATACGTCTTCCATATCAAGAACATAAAAATCAGCAGGAAAAATAAGTTCACCAACCCAAACCAACACATCCTCTATTAAACCTGTGGGGTGAGCAACACTTCTATTTGCCAATTGAATCACCACCACACCCGTAGGTTGCATAGGTCCAAGAGACAAAGAATTGAAAATGGATAGAGGCATGACACTAACTGATGCTCCTTGATCTAGCATGGCATTCCCAAATTTGTTGTTCCCAATAATGCAAGGTATACAGAAAGTACCTGGGTCCTTACATTTCTCAGGAATGTGAGGAACAAATTTACCTATCAATGCTGACACATTTCTACCCATGCTAATCCTTTCATTGCCTTTGAGCCTCCTTTTGTGGGTGCACAGCTCCTTTAGAAACTTGGCATATCTTGGAATTTGCTTGATGGCATCTAGCATAGGTATGTTCACCTCTACTTTCCTAAAGGTCTCCAAGATCTCCTTATCCACTTCTTCCATCTTTTTGTTTGGAATTGCTCTTGGTGGAAATTGAAGAGGGATAGGAGGCTGTTGCAAGTCAGAACTACTAGAAGAAGGTTCACCTGTTTGAAAATTTTTGTTAGCTCCCTCATGATCAAGAAGCTTTCTTTTTTGTGCAGCTATCTCCTCCTCTCTTTTAGGTGTAGAATGAAGCTTGACATGTTTAGGTGGAGGTGCTGCTACTGGTGAAGGAACTTTAATTTGCTTGCCATACATCAAGGTGATGGCACTCCCATTTTTCGAATTCTACACAGTTTGTGAAGGCAATTTGTTAGAATTTTGGGACTGAGCTTGGTTCAATTGAGTAGCCATCTGTCCCATCTGATTTGTCAGACTTTGAATGGAGGCTTTTGTCTCTTGCTGAAATTGCATATTCTGGATGGTCATTAGCCTCACTAACTCCTCTAAGGAAGGATGAGAAGGGGCCTCAGTTTCTAGTTGTCTTTGTTGTTGTTGTTGATGCTGCATTGGAGGAGGAACATATGGCCTACTTGGACCAGCAGCATTCTAGAAGGGAGGGGCAGGCTGTTGTTGTTGTTGCTGTTGTTGTTGTGGAGGATTTGCCCATCTCATATTTGGATGATTCCTCGAACCTGGATTGTATCTGTTGTTTGAAATAATTATTCTGTTGTTGTTGGTTTTGCTGCTGAGGGGGTCTATTATAAATGTTTGCAGCATAGGCTTCAGGTTGCTCATTGACTCCAGATTGCTGCAAAGAAGGACAGAGGTCTATGTGGTGATCAGCAGAAGAACATAGACCACAGACTCTTGCAACAGTAAAAGGTGCAGATGTAGATTTTTTATTTATGGCAAGCGGAGTTACTAGGTTGACCAAGGCATCAAGTTTTCCCTCAAGCTTCTTATTTTCAGCAGATGAAGATGAATCCGTGGCCATATCATGGACTCCTCTAAGGACAATAGCATCATTTCTTGCACTAAATTGTTGGGAGTTGGAAGCCATATTCTCAATCAGATTCCTAGCCTCAATAGGAGTCATATCGCCAAGAGCTCCAGCACTGGCAGCATCAATCATACTCCTCTCTATGTTGCTAAGTCCCTCATAGAAATATTGAAGAAGAAGTTGCTCAGAAATTTAGTGGTGAGGACAGTTTACACACAATTTCTTGAATCTTTCCCAGTACTCATACAAGCTCTCTCCACTAAGTTGCCTGATGCCTGAAATGTCTTTTCTGATGGCAGTGGTCCTAGATGCAGGAAAGAATTTCTCCATGAACACCCTCTTAAGGTCATCCCAGCTGGTAATGGACCTGGGAGCAAGGTAGCACAACCAATCTTTCGCCACTCCCTCCAGAGAATGAGGAAAAGCCTTTAGAAAGATATGCTCTTCCTGAACATCAGGGGGCTTCATGGTGGAACAGACAATATGGAACTCCTTAAGATGCTTATGAGGATCTTCACCTGCAAGACCATGAAACTTGGGCAGCAAATATATTAGTCTAGTCTTGAGAACATATGGAACATCCTCATCAGGATATTGAATGCACAAGCTTTCATAAGTGAAGTCAGGTGCAGCCATCTCCCTAAGAGTCCTCTCACGAGGTGGAGATTGAGCCATGTTCTTAGTATGAAAATTAGCAGCTGAATGCTCAAAATCAGAATGTTTAGAATCACCAGCAACAAAATGCTCGGAATGCACACAATACATGGAATGCTCAGAATGCTCAAAATACACAGAATGATCAGGATGCATACTATGCCTAACTAATCTATGAAAGGTTATATCTATTTCAGTATCAAAGGGTTGTAAATCACCTGGATTGCCCCTAGTCATGTACTATATGCAGTAGATCATGTATTTCTCAAACAAGCACTAAAAAGGGGGTAAAACTACAACTATACTCAAACATATCCAAATGAGCTGAAAATTTGTGAGCAACACCCTAAAATCATGAAAAGATAGCACAAAAATTTTCAGACAAAAATTCAAAGTCTAACTATGAAAATTGCATAAGCAAAGTTTAGAAAAATAGGACAATAATATTTAAAAAATAAAAAACCTTAGTAAACGGCTGATTTTTTAAGTTCTGAGAACCTCAACCAGCTTTAGCTAGTTATGACAACATGACAAATTTTTTTATACCCCAAATGCATATATAATAATAGTCATTTTGATAACCGAAGCAAAAGTTATGGCCGTTTTAAGTTTTGCTAAAAACAAGTTCCCAAATTTTTTGTATCTCTCAAATTCAGCCACACCAAGTACTTCTGGTATTTTTCACACAAAATATGGATCAAAAGAAACTACCACACAAAAGATCAGCCAAAAATAATAACTCTAGCTATCAAAACATAAATCGCCAATTAATTAGAAAAACCGACACTGTTCACAGCACTATTCAAAGCATTATTCACAACATTTTTCACCTTTGAACAGGGGGCACCTCTAAACAGGGAACAAGACTGAAACACACACAAACAACACTAAACAACAGAACTACACACAGAAACAAACACAAAGACACAAAAACATAATTATGAACCTTTGGACCATTACTCCCAGGCAACGGCGCCAAATTTGATCGGGGCCGTACCCGAATCAAATAAACAATAAAATGCAGTATCTAGGAAGTGATCCTAGGTTGTCTCCCAGTGAGCAATGATCAAACAAATGTTCATAACATGTAATAATAAAACAGTCACGAAATGGGGGGGGGGGTTGTTTGCTTTTTCTATTAAACAGCAAGCAAACTTGAATTGAAGAAAATAACAAAACTAAAACATGTTGTTTCCCTTGATTCAAAAGCAAGTCTCTTATCCTAGGTTACGAGAATTTATCCCTAATCAGTTCAACCACTTAATCCAACCTGGAATTAATTTACTAAGCGAAAATTAACACAAGACTGTCATTATGCGATTAAGCAACACATACACCAATTAATTCCTCTCACATGTCCATTAAGCATGATCGTTAATTAAGCACAGAGACAATTAATCTAGCATTAAGCATGCACGGATTAATACCAACAACAAATACAGAATAATTGGTGAAGGGGAAAAACTGATCAGAATTTTATGTTAAGAACAAAACCTCAAAGAGAGCTATTCTTAATCCTCAAGAGAAAACAACACTAGGGATTCAACCTTCCATTAACACAGAAACAAAAAGGAAATCAAGGGTAGAAAACAAACTGAAATTAGAAGCAGAAAATGAAAACGAAAGTGGAATTAAAAGCAGAAAACAAAACTGGAATTGCTACGTGAACAGTGCGCGTGAACAGTAAATACGAAATCTGAAGAATAAAACCCTACAAATTCTCTCTGCCTTGTGAACAGTTACCAGCCACACTTAAAACCCTAGAAGTTGGGCTCACTAAAGGTCACTAGGTCTGGTGGCCCAATTACAAAAATACAGCCCAAAAACGAAATAAAATAAAACTAGATGACAAATAAAATCGTCTGCTCTCTTCAAGTCCAAGTCGGTTCAGCCCAATTCTGGATCCAAGCCCAATTGCTTATAATTTTCCTGAAATTAAATTAAAACACAGAATTAGTCAAGTAGGCCCAAATGATAAAACTGCATAATTAATTTTGACAATTAAGGCTAATCAGTAATTAAAATGGTGATAGAAAGGGGTAAGAAATAGGAGAAAATAATGACACATCAATGAACATCGGATAATGAAAATATTTATGGTTATTGAGATTGTTAGCTTAGTGTAGTCAAATCCCCAACACTTCATTTCATTTTACATTTAGCTCCCCTTGCCATCCATTGTTTGTGTTTTTGCTCACCTTTAATTTGTTTTGTTTTTTGTGTTTATACTTGTCTTAAAACAAATTATCCTTTGCCTAGAACATGAATTCACACAAATAGCCTCGTACAAACAAGTCCTTGTGGAAATGACTTTGTACCCAAATTTCAGAAAAAAAAAAAAACTAAACTAATTGATATGCTTGTCAACGATGTTGATGATGATCAAAGAATACTGGGAGTTTTCAATCTCATTGTGAGATTGAAGGTGTGCCAAAAGTAACCTAGATAATACTTATTGTAAACCAAGAAATAATACTTGTTTTGTAATCTGTTTTGATTAGTGAAACCCTTATAAGGTTGAAGGAGAATTGGATGTAGCCCATGATTTAAGTAAACTAGTATTAAACAAGTGTTCATACTTCTATTCTCACAACAATCATATTTTTGAAGCCTATAAAATCAAGATGAAAGCTTGGCAGAATATAACTTTTGCAATCTGATATTCTCAAAGTGTTGCCATTCATACTCTGATACATCTTTCATCTTTGGAGGATTATACACTGAGTGTTCAATCTACTATTCTTTGATTAGTAAATTTATTTTGTAATTTTTTCTTCATTGTATACTCTCTATGTGAGAGTTATTTGATTGCAATCACTCAAACTTGTTGTTCAGAAATCCACGAGTGTCTTAGTGATCAAAGAATATTTAGGAGTTTTCAATCTCAGGGGCGAGTTTAAGGGTGTGCCAGAAATAGCCTAAAGAGTACTTGTTGTAAGTTAGGAGTAGAAGGAAAAAAATCCTTGTTTTGTAATATGTTTTGATTAGTGGAACCCTTCTAAGGTTGAAAGAGAATTGAACGCAACTCACAATTTGATGAACTAGTATAAAATAGTGTCGATACTTTTGTTCTCGTGTTTTAGACTTGTTTTCTCATGAACTCTCTTTTGGATGCACCGGTTTCTTAAAATTCTATTTGTGAAAATTTGTTTTAGTACCTTATCCGGATTATCACTTTGTCAATTTAATTTTTAATGTCTTTTTCATAACTGTCTTAAAAAAAGATATTTATCTTGGAAAAAAAGTTCTAGGGGTTTACAATAATAATTCTATTCAACCCCTTCAAGTGTGTTCCATTTGATTTCATATATATGATGTTTAGAATAAAAATGGTGAGAGCATCATATCTATGATATGCAAAATAGATTCACTCATATAGTCACTCATCTAGTTGGTCTAAGTAAACAATTTGAAAAAAAAAATAGTTAATAATCAAAGTGTTGAGGATGTCTTAACAGGTCTCTGCAACCTATGGTCATTGTTATAGTTCAATCGAAGGATCTATCAACCATGAATATAGAAATTCTCTTTAGAAAACTTCAAGGTCCCGAGTTTTAGTTGAATAGATAATGAAGAAGTTGACAAAGGAAAGAAATATATTACTCTTCAGGCCAACTCATTTAGGAATTATGGATATAGATATAACTCCAACTCATTTGACCTTGAAGATGAGAAGCCAAGCTTGATGGTAAAGAAGTTTGGAAAATTTTACATGAAAAAGGGCTTGGATCCTCTCTAATTAATAGAGCCAACTGGTGTTTGTTCGCACTCCTCTGCGATGCTAATCAGTAAGTGTACTGAGTCGCACAGGTAATATAAAACGGTAAGAACCGAGTATCGAATCACATGGAACTTGTTTCATCCAGAAAATATGCGTTCAATGAGCAAAAATTTATGTAAAGCAAGTAAATGATAAAAGGGGTTTTTGTCTAAAATTCTAATTAACTACAAATTAAAATATCTAAGAGTGAGAAGTAAAAACAGTCAAGTAAAAACTTTGGGTTATTCTACTGAACTTACTTTCATGTTGTTAAATGTTTTTTCTCTATTTAACGTTGTCTTAGTGTTCTTATGTTGAAAAATAAATTACCCAAACCAAGATCCCTCGAGTGAATGAGCCTAACTCTATTTAAACTTTGTCATTGATCCCTTAACAAACTTAGTCTAAATGAGTTGCATTAAGATTACAGCATAATAAAAACTAAATCACTGCACTCCGTCCCCAGACATACAGTTTTCTAGCCTGCTCTATCAAGTTCTAAGGGTTCAAAGCACTTCCCAGTACTAAAAATCCTAACTTTACATACAAATGGGTGATCAAGTCACAAGCATGCAAGAAATAAGCACAGATAAGAGCAATAAACACATAAAAACAAATTTAAATAGATAGTAAGAGAATATTACATCAAAGGTTTAGCAGAACTCCCCAACAAGAGATTTAGCCTTCCATTGCAAGTTAGCAACTTTCAGCACAAAGGATATATTTTTGAAGAAAAACTAAGGTTACAACTGGTTGAGGATGTCTCCTCCACCTCTAAAACCCTAAAACCTAAACCCTCTTGGAGGCTGAGGCTCTATCGTTTCAGCTTCTTCTCTTGCTCTATTTTTTGACTCCTCTCTTATTTTACGCCAACTTCAATGTTTTAAAGGCTCCTTGACATTTTAGATTCTGAAGGCTTGCTTAGCGTGATTTTCTCGCTAAGCGTGAGTTAGTGAATTCTAGTTTGGCGAGCTGGGTGCACTGAGCGCGAGAAGGGACAAATGACTCGTTGGGCGAGCTGACGGCACGCTGGGCACGTGCATCTGACACTGGTCATCTTCTAGGGTTTCCCAACCCACTAAGCGAGCTAAGTGTCTCACTTAGCCGATATCACTCGCTAAGCGCATATGCCTCGCTTAGCGAGACACCAGCTACTTCAACCTTCTTCTTCTTTTAGCCTGAAACTGAAGTTGATTCACATTAATTCATAAAATTGGGAGTATCTGCTGAGTAAAACCAAAATAAACATAAAAATATGTAAAATTCTTACAAAAAGAACCATAAATTAGGGAAAAGATGCTAATTTCATGTAACTCTTCAATACAAACGTTAGTCGTAAATAACGACTAACAGTGGTGCAGTCAAGAAAGGTTCATCTATTGGATTACATCAACTTTTATTTATTTTTTCCAATAATTTATAAAGAAAAAAATACTAAATAAAAATAGTTATTTTTGCTTCCATTTCAAATTATTTAACAACATTTTTGTTTGTTTTAGAATAATTATCAAGAAAAGGTATTAATTTTCAAGAACAACTTATTGTTGTTGTTGAAGTCAAAAATCACAAACACGGTTAAACCTCCTGAGGCGTGGCAATCACTGACCTAAAAGGTTTATCTGCGGTGTCTCACGCAAACCTCCCATGATACAACAAGAATGTCTTGGTGGGGCTAAGGTTATAGAACTTGCAAAGGAAAGAAACAACCTAGGAGTAAAGAGGGGGAGAGATTAATAGAAGCAAAGAGGAGGAGCAACACAATTGGCACCTCAATCACTTTTAAATTCACATTCAAATACTTGTTGATTGCATCAGTTTCTGCCAACCATTTTTATCACCAATTACGAGCCTATAATTGCCATTGTCCCCCCCTTGATTCACACTTTTATTAGTATTAATAGCGTATGTAACTGATTGCTTAATTGTAAGAGATTTGAATTTCAAATTCTTGAAAATAAATGTCATAAGTTTCCTTGTTTGCCTTATGATTTCCATGTAATTAAATCTTTTAAAAAAATCTTTTGAAATAAGCATTAAAATTAAAACAATCCCCCACATATTTCAAAAGAATAAATTACATTTAATAAAGAAAATAAAATTTATGGCTTAACATGAGGTATAATCCATCGGACTTGGTATAGCAAGTTATATGAACCAGACCTAGACTGATAGGACTTAACACATAGTGTAGTTGGTGTAGCAAGCTATATGAACCAAAAACACTTGGCATGTGATAGTGGTCTACCAATCACAAGACACCTCCACAATCTTTGCCGTTATCATTGTGTTGCGCTACTAGGTCATGCGCGTGCTCGATATTCATGAGTGCTCTAGAGAACTTGCCAAGATCTCATGCAAACAGCCCCACTTGACACTTATATAAGTGATTCAATCAAGTGCATGCTGCAAATCATACACCACCCATAAGTGATATGAAAATCATTAAAAACTTTATAAGATGTAAAACTTTCTCAAACACACAAAGTTTACTATAAAGTTTATCCTTTCATTAATTCAGCTCTAACACTTTCTCACACCATAGGAATAGACTAAAAGCAAATTGATAGAAATCAATTTGAGTGTTAGCAGAACTAACAAGTGACTTGATTTTACCCGTATGAACCTTCTTCATGGGATCTCTAATCACAAAGGTTGGGTTACAATGACTTGTTTGTTTTCAAGTGGCTTAAGTATTATTTCCCTCGATGTTTCTAATATCATATTCATCCCTAGGGGTTTTGTCAAAGGATCTGCTAAGTTTCCTTCTGACTTCACATAATCTATGGAAATTGTTCCATCTTTTAGAAGCTGCTTAACCACAATATGTCTCAGTTGTATATGTCTATTTTTCCCATTAAATGCTTTATTCTTAGCCACAGCTATCACTGACTAGGAATCACAATGCATAGATATTGATGGGGTCGGTTTCATTCCCAAAGGAATGTTAGCTAAGAATTTTTTCAACCACTCAGCCTCACTACCAGCCATTTCTAGAGCAACAAACTCCAACTCCATTGTTGATCTAGCAATAATAGTTTGTCTGGCTGATCTCCAAGCTAAAGCACCATCACCAAGAGTAAACACATAAGCACTAATGGATTTTCTCTCATCTGAATCAGAGACCCAGTTAGCATCGCTATACCCTTCAAGTACTGTGGGAAATCCACTGTATTAATAGCATAATCCATGGTACCTCCCAGATATCTCATGAGTCTAGCAAGTGCATCCCAATGGTTCTGATTTGGATTATGGGTATATCTACTCAATCTGCCTGTTGCGTATGCAATATCAGATCTAGAAAAGTTCATCAAATGCAATAAGCTCCTAATGATTTGGGCATATTGAGTTTCAGCAATTAGTTTTCCTATGTTTTTCTTTAATTGAGAGTTAGCATCATAAGGGGTACTCACTGACTTAAAGTCATAATATTTATACTTCTTGAGAAGTTTCTCAACATAATGCTCATAGGATAGTAATATACTATCTCCCTTCCTTTTAATTTTAACTCCGAAATTAACCCTTGCTTCACCCATGTCTTTCATATCAAATTTAGATGCTAATAAATATTTAGTTTTAAAAACTATATCATTGCATGTACCAAAAATAAGTATGTTATCCACATACAAGCTTATAATAACATGGCCATCATTCACAAACTTTGTATACATGCATCTATTAGCATCACTACTAGAAAAACCATCAACAAGTAAAGTCTCATTAAACTTTTCATGCCATTGTTTAGGAACTTGTTTTAAACCATATAGGGATTTCAAAAGTTTGCACATTTTGTTCTCTTGACCATCCACCACACACCCCTTAGGTTGAGTCATATATATCTCTTCCGCTAAATCACCATTCAAGAAAGTTGTCTTAACACCCATCTGATGAATCACTAACTTATGGATTGTAGCTAAGGCTATCAAAATCCTAATGGAGGAAATCCTTGTAATAGGTGCAAAGGTATAAAAAAAATCTATGTTAGGTTTCTAAGTAAACCCTTTAGCAATCAACCTTGCTATGTATTTATCTATAGATTCATCACGATTATACTTCCTCTTAAAGATCCATTTACATCCAATAGGATTTGCACCCTCAGATAGATATACTAAATTCCATGTATTATTCTTTTTAATAAAATCAATTTCAATCCTAATGGCTGAAGAACTATTAGCTTTTGAAAAACTTAAGGGATCATCCATAATAAGATATGTATAAAAGTCATTTCCAAAAGATTTCTTTGTCCTATGTCTTTTACTTCTCCTCAAATCCTCGCCATAGGTTCACTATAGGTGATGCAATCCTACCCCGCAAGGGCATTGGATAGAAAACTCCAAGTAGATTGGGCCAGAGATGCAAGAGAAGGCCCTAGGGTTCTTATGAGCCTTAGGGTAGATTTCGGGCCCATGGGCTAAGTACGAGCCCACTTATCTTTGTAAATATTAGATTAAGGTTTCATTATTTTTGGGCCTTGTATTTAGGGCTCCATAATGTAGGTAGGGTACCCTAGAAATATAGGATTTTTCAGCCCTTGTATTTTAGGGCACCTAGACTAGTTTTTGTATTAGGGGTAGTTTTGTAATTTCACATGCACTAAGTGGGTATTTGATGTGTGTGATTGGAAATAAATTTAATTGAATTGGTAGAAGCCCAATCCAATTAAATTTTAGAGGGGGAGGTGAGCATTTGCTTACTACATCCCATTGCCACATCATATAGTCACACTTTGTGCATGTCCTTCATGCTTTTCATGCCTCATAACACCTAAGCACACTTAGTGGAGAATCTTGGAATTGATCTTGGATTAGTGGGCTGAACCATAACTAAAATTCACTAATCATAATTAGTGAAATTTTGGCTCCAAAGTTTGGCTCCACAAATTCAATTTCAAATTCAAGTGAAATTTGAATTTCCCTCCAATTTTGTGTGACACTTAGGCTATAAATATAGGTCATGTGTGTGCATTTTTTTGAACTTTGATCATTTGAATATTAAACTTCAGATTTCAAAGCTCATTTGGAGCATAAAATTTCGTGCTCTTCTCTCCCTCTCCCTTCATTCATCTCCTTCTTCGTCCAAGCTCTTATCCATGGCCTCCTATGGTGGTGAGCTTCTTCTAGACTCATCTTCTCCTTGAAGTGGCATCTCCTCTCTCTCTTCCTTTCTCCATTCCGCTGTCATTCATCTTCCAAGAAGCAAAGGAATCCATTGATGAAGAAGATCCTAGGCCTACAAGCTCCAATGGAGCTTGCATCAATAGGTTTCAACTAGGTTTCAAGACTAGAAGCAGTACTGGAACTAGCACTCGACCTCAAAGGGAAAACATCCTCAAAGAATTCGGCATTCTTAGCTCCACGATGATGTCACACTCAATCATATCACTCTTAAGAACTAGAAACCTATAGGTAGCACTATGTTTAGCATAACCAATAAACAAGCAATCAAAAGTATTAGGTCCTATTTTCCTTTTCTTTGGATCGGGTAACATCACTTTGGCTAGGCACCCCCTCACTCTCAAATATTTCAGGTTTGGTTTATATCCTTTGCATAATTCATAAGGGCTCAAACCTGTTTTCTTATGTGGAATTCTATTTTGTAAAAAACGAGCAGTCAAAAGGGCTTCTCCCCAAAGGTTGTTAGGAGTAGAGGAACTAACAAGTAAAGCATTCATCATTTCCTTAAGTGTTCTATTTTTCCTTTCAACTACTCCATTTGACTCGAGGGAATATGGTGGGGTTACTTCATGAATTATACCTTCCTTTTCACAAAATTCATTAAACAAAGTGTATTCACCACCCCTATTGGATCTCAGCCTCTTGATTTTTCTATTCAATTGATTTTCAACTTCAACTTTATAATATAAAAACATATCAAACACTTCATCTTTGTGTCTAATTAGATAAACTTTAGTATATCTAGAGTAACCATCTATAAAGGTTACAAAATAACTATTAGCTCCTCTTGTCATAGTTTGTTTTAAATCATCAAGATCATAATGAATTAAGCCTAGCAGTTCAATTTCACGTGGTATAGAAGGACATGATTTCTTAGTTAATTTCGATTCAACACATATTTCACATTTCTTACTTTGTTTATCATGCATATTGATTAAACGTTGTTGTTGCAATTTCATAACATATGTTGGATTAACATGTCCTAATCTATCTGCCATATATCATAAGAATCAATCAAGTAAGCAGAAGAAGATGCATTCTCATTAATCACTTTAGAAACATTGAGTACAAAGAGACCTTAATCACAATAACCCTTCCCCACAAATACATCATTCTTAGTCATAACTATCTTATCAGACTCAAAGGAAATCTTTACCCCAACCTTTCCCAACTATGCTACATAAACAAGGTTAACTCTGATAGAGGGAACATGTATCACATCATTCAAAGCCAGTTTTTTCCCAAATGTGAGCTTGAGAAGAACTTTTCCCTTTCCTTGAATTGAAGTATTTCTCAAATCACCAAGATAAACTTGTTCTTCTCCATCCCCAACAACAGCGTAGGAGGTAAACATAATCTTATTAGCACAGAAGTGCCTAGTAGCCCCAAAGTCTACCACCCATTTGTTCACATTGGTGACAACATTCACTTGAGTGACCATAACAATAATGTCGTCTCCTTCAACCAGGTTAGCACTAGGGTTAGGAGGATTGTCATTTCTCACAACTTTGTACCTACACTAAGGAGCAAAGTGTCCCAACTTCCCAAAAACAAAACAGACTCCCTTTTTCTTGAAAGAAGGATTAGAAGTAGGAGCATGTTGGATGGGATTAGAATGAGCAGCACGTGGGTTATTATATTTGTACTTATTTTTGTTATTGTGATCAGTTTTGTTGGCATACCTCTTATAAAATGACTTGTCTTGTATTGTGTTTTCCTTGGCAGACATTGCTTGGGTCCTTGTTGCAACACTTTCCTTCCTATTTGTATCTTCAATGATAATATGGGTGATAAGGTGTGGTAGTGACATCTGTTTGTGTCTATGCTTTAACTGTTGTTTGTAGTCTATCCAGGATTCCAACAGCTTTTCAATATGGAGTTTAGAAACAAACTCGTTAGGCAGAGAGATGTTTTCAGTCTTTGGGTATTCCTACAACTTGTGGTATTCATTGATTTGTACCTTAATGTCATGGTCCAATGGTAGTAGTTAGCGATGATGAATCTTTGCCTAACCACATCCTCGACAATGTATTTGGGTATGAGAGAGTCCCATATCTCTTTGGATTCCTTGTAGGAGCAGTAGACATCAAAAAGAGCATTAGACAAGGCACCTAACAAAGTAAGATGACATACCTTAATGGCCTGAACCCATTGTTGAAGTTGACTAACATCAGCAGCGGCATTAAGTTTGGGAGTGGAAAGAGCGAAGACAACTCCATGCATGTCCAACAAGGTATGAAAATGTTCCTAACAGCAATAGAAGTTTTGGCCAATGAAGACCCCAATTTTTGAGACATCAGGTAGCGACTTGGCAAAGCTTGCAGTCGGTGGCGTGGGGTTGGCATTATTGACAGGTTTTGTGGTTTCAGCCATGAACTAAACCTTTTATATTGTTGTTGCTGAAGTCGAAAATTATGAATGCGGTTAAACTTCTTGAGGCGTGGCAGTCATTGACCTAAAAGGTAAATCCATGGTGTCCCACATAAACCACCCAAGATACAACAAGAACATCTTAGCGGAGCTAAGGTTACAGAACTCGCAAAGGAAAAGAAATAACCTAAGAGTAAAGAGGGAGGGAGAGAGATTAATAGAAGCAAAGAGGAGGAACAAAACAGTTGGCACCTCAATCACTTTTGAATTCACGTTCCAATACTTGTTGATTGCATCAGTTTTTGCCAACCATCTTTTTTTATCACTGATTATGAGTCTATAATTGCCATTGTCCCCCTTTAGATTCCAACTTTTATTGACATTAATAAGAGATGTAACTGATTGCTTAATTGTAAGAGATTTGAGTTTCAAATTCTTAAAAATAAATGTCATAACTTTCCTTGTCTACCTTATGATTTCCATTTAATTAAATCTTAAAAAAATTCTTTTGAAATAAACATTAAAATTGCAACACTTATATATAGTAATGAACAAAACTTTATAAGGTTATACAATCCCAATTTTCACTAAATGATTTTATTAATAAATAAATGTTTAAAGATGAGACATAAAATCTATTCTCGATTATGAGTTTTTTATTTATTAAATAAACAAGTTCATAATTTTCAACTTATTAGAGAATTGTTTGGTACTTAATGCATATCATAATTATAATTTCGATAAATATATCCATTTTTATTACAATAATACAATAGTTTATAAGATAATTAATAAGGAAACTTTGATACAAGTGTTTTCAATTTAATGATTAATTTTATAATAATTTTGATAATAATAAGGAACATGTAAGGTTTAAAGAAGAAATGAAGATAAAAAAAAAAGGTTTATAGAGATACAGTAAAGTAAATAGACACAAATTCGTAAAATATGAAAATTGAATACATACACGATGACCTTTTGCCAATTTTCGATGTAGGCCTTGTTGGTATTTGGGAAATTAAGTGATAGTATTTCAATCCCACAAAAATTGACATTTAACAATTTTATTTATAGACTTCTAATACTAACGATCAAATTATATTATTTTTGATATGTGTACAATAATATTCCTAAAAATATTCATTTGTCACTAGTAATTGTCTTTGTATAACTTCTCCACGACCACGTCAAATGGTATTTTGATTGTTGAAAAAGATGTTTGTTTCAATCTTACATACCTTAATGAAATTATCAAAATTGTCAACTCCATCTGAGAACACATTCAACTTCTCAAATTTTAGGTTGTATTACAATCGCTTTTGAATAGACTTTTCTATTCCTGTCAAGCCAAGTTCATCAAAACATAATTTTGATAACTTAGTCAAATTTTACGTGAGAGAACCTACTCCTACGAAGTTATATTTCTTCATATAGTTTTTTAAATTATTCTTTTTACAAGCAAAAAGAATTGCTCCAGTGGCACTGAAAAAATTTCCCTACTCCTGATAACATTTACATCATAAGTATTTAATTACATGATTACAAAATTCATGATACCAAAAAATAAAACAATAAGTGCCCTCAATTTCTTTCTTCAAAAACTAATCACGCAACACCAAACGTTGCATCGGTCGTTTCCCTCGCCGGTCTACTTCAGCTGTAGTATTGGAGCTTGTTGTTGGTGTTGTTGCAGAAGTGGTAGTGTTAGTGCCACAATTTCTTGAAGAATCAAAAGTGTGCAAATTAGAGTCATCATCAACTTCCCCAGAAGACATTGCATAGGGTCTGCGTGATACTCTTCTGTATCTGGAACCGGGTATTCCTGGTCTTGTTGGTTCTTCCATGTGGCCTGGCGGTTTCTTTGACAACACCACAATCACACGCCCCATCGTAGGACGTAGGTTTAGATCACCTTGTGTGCAGAGTAGACCCAGTTGAATGCACATTTCTGCTTGTTCTGTTACCGCTGTGGAGGCCAATGTTGGGTCCACGATTTCTAATGCCCTCCCTTTCTTGTATAGCCTGTATGCCTATAAGATTAAAGGAAAAAAATAAACAAAGACATCAAAATTAGAAATGTTTTGCATTCATAATTGTTGAACTTCAAGTAAAAATGAGATTAAACAACTTGGGGTATCAGCGTGTTTGGAAAAGCGTCTGGGACGCACATGCTTTCTTTTTTCTCGCGTCAAAGCCTCTTGTTAACGGAGAAGCTAATATTTTTTGCTTTAGAAAATTGGCGTCACGTCCAACCAAAACGCATACTCAAGCACGCTATATGTTTGTGTAATCGTTTGTGTTTGCATGCTTGTGTTTGCAAAACACAAACAGACATTGACAAAAACATCTAGATCCTTCCTTTTGTGAACTATTGGATTCGTCTTGGAATTCATGCAATAAGAAGTTAGACAGACAACTAAACAGTGCACTTGATCCTCAGTTGATCAGTGTAATTAAAATAAATGTGCACAAATTTAGACTCACTTATGCTATGATGTTTTGTAATACTTTGTATTTATTACAGTGGAGAGAACACAAATGTTTGAAGAAGGCATGTCACGCTTCCATGACGACATTGAAGGCTTTTGCATGTTCCTATAGATACACTCTGCCATTACTTGAGGTAATTTAAGTGCAGCAGTCTTCATTATTTTTCTGCGTTTTCTTTTTTGTTAATTTGCAACTTAGAGCCAAATTGTAAATACATTTAATTTTAAGAATCTGACTAAGTAGTATTTTGAGAGTAGTAGTTAAGAAATTAATATATGCAGTAATTTTTATTAAAAATAGAGTTTAATTTCAATATATTATTACACTAAAATATATAATAGATATCACTTTTAAGATGGTTTATATATATATATATATATATATAAATAAAAGATAGTTATTAGAAAATTTATGAATTCATACTCATTATGCATGTTTATGATTAGATAACATAATAACAAGTCTTTACAATGTACGTATTTACTCTTACAAATAATAATGTTACATTAAATATCACTATAAGAATATGTTAGTAACATATTCTATACAAAAATTTAACTTTTAGTTTTTCAATTAATGTCCGAGGGATAACTATTATCATTTTCCTAATTTTAAATACAACAATATGCATAACATCCTCATTATTGTCATAATTTCATCACATATATTATAGATTAAAAGAAAAGAAAATAAATCATACTTTTCAATATATATTTGTTCCTTTTTTATGTATGAAATATCTTAATATATTACATTCAATTTTTTCCATCTTAAATACGCGGCAAAACTACTAAACTGGGTCCTTTTTACAATTTTTTTACTAAAATGGGGCTGTTTTGTAGTTATTTATCCCATGTGTCTCTCTTTTTTACTATAATGTGTCTATCCGAGGTGTGTGTTCCACGTAAAGATGACACGTGACACGACTTGGGACGCGTCCTGTGTACATGCGCATGCGCATTGGGCGCATTGGGTCGTGTTGGGGACCCAGACGCTTTAGGTCGCGCTGGGGACCCAGGCGCGATCCAGTTGGGTCACACTTTATTTAATATTTTTTATATTTTATATATTGTTTTTATTTAATATTTTTATATTATTTTATTTTATTTTTTTATATTTTATTTAATAGTTTCTATATTAAATAAATTATTAACATTATGTATTATTTTAAAGTCATAAATAATTTTTTATATTATTTTTATTTACTATATTTTTTATATTTTATTTAATATTTATATATTAAATAAATCCTTAATATTAGAAAAAATAAAGAAAATATTAAATAAAATATAAAATATAAAAAAGTAAAAAATATTAAATAAAATAATATAAAAAATATCATAAAAACAATATAAAAAACCAAAAATAGAATTTAATATTTTCTATTTTTTTATATTTTATTTAATATTTTTTACTTTTTTGATGACAAATTATGACCATATTAATTAGTAATGTGATCAAATTAAATTATATTAAAATTATAAATAATTCTCACTTGATATGACTTAATTTTTTAGTTTAGTTAAGTGTAAATTTAAATTTTAAAACTTATACTATTAACAAGTTACATGTAATTTCTAATTAATTATTCTAAAATATAAGATATTTTCACGTAAGGTAAGTCTTGACATTTTATGAGCCTGGAACGAAATAATAGATAGAATTCCTTTATACACAAGTTCTAATGGCAGAAAAATCTTTTTGTTCCCTTAAAACAAATAATCTAAATTTGAGTAACAAAACAAAAATATTTTTAAGCCTAATAATATAAGATAAAACATAAATAATGACACTGACGTTAATAGTATGAGTATTAAGTTGTTAATACCAAAAAAGTATGTGTATTAAGTTGATATATTTGCAGTTGCTATTACCATATATTAAGTTAATTAAATAAGAATGGCTTATCTAAAAAAAACACTTAATATATAAAAAAAAAACACTCATAAGAATGGCTTATTTAATAATTTTTACTTTTTTATATTTAATATTTTCTTTATTTTTTTCTGATATTAAGGATTTATTTAATATATAAATATTAAATAAAATATAAAAAATATAGTAAATAAAAACAATATAAAAAATTATTTATGACTTTAAAATCATACATAATGTTAATAATTTATTTAATATAAAAACTATTAAATAAAATAAATAAAAAATAATATAAAAATATATTAAATAAAAATAATATACAAAATATCAAAAATATTAAATAAAATGTGACCCAATTAGGTCCAGGCGCGACCCAACGCACCTGGATCCCCAACACGACCCAAGGCGCCTGCTACAGCGCTATCCATCGCGTCTGTACGCAGGGCGTATTCCAAGTCGTGTCATGTGTCACCTTTACCTGGAACGCACTCTTCAGGTAGGCGCGTTGTAGTAAAAAAAAAGACCCATAAGATAAATAACAAAACAACTTCATTTTGATAAAAAAAATTTATAAAAAGAACCCAATTTGATACTTTTACCTAAATACGCAGGAACTATGACCCATGACCAGTATTCGAGTTGGCAATGTCAATTGGTTGGCGGAAAGATACCTCAATATTAGTATGTCCCACCAATTAAACACGCGACAACTAATTACCTAAAATAATAAACGAATGAAAGTCTACCTCTACCAAATAGGCAAGAAGTCAAAATGCGAACAGTCATAACTCCTAACCTTAATACTAGCAAAAAGCTACAAATAAATAAAAAAGATTAGCAAGATAATAGTGTGGGATAATTTAAAAGTTATTGTAATATTATTACCCAGTCCAGGAGATTCTGTGCACTAACGTCCATATCAAACGATGAATTTCTCAGGCCACTGACCAATTCCAACACCAAAACCCCATAGCTAAATACGTCTGCTTTCACGGATAAATGTCCATGCATTAAATACTCCGGAGCCAAATAGCCACTGCATATCACATCATATTTCCTATGTTATTAGTATTATTATTTTATAAAACTATGGTACATACCAAAAAATAAAAATGTATTCAAAAGAATGTTATGCGGCAGGACATGAAAAGATGCATTTTATTTTAAACAATTTTAGTGGAGCATATTTTCTTTGGCGTGTGTGTACACACTAGTAATTATTATGTACTTTCAGAAGCCGTAATAGATTTAAACATATAATAATTGTTTATTTAAGTTAAATTCCACAAAATTAATGGGAAAGATAGCTAATAAAGTTAAAAAAATTAGTTTATTAAATTATAATTATTTAATAAAATTAATTAGTATAATCATTAAAAAAATATAAAATCACAGAAAAATAATAAAATCATAATTTATTTTAAAATGATAACTAAAAAATTGAATAAATATATTGAAGATAAAAATAAAAGAAAATATAAAAAGTTAAAAACTAGCGTTTTGAAAAATATTATTTCAAATAACATTTAAAAAGCTTATTTGATTATATTCAACAAGAAATTTTAGTTAACTTCTAACCTTTTTACTAGATAAAAAAAACTTGTTTGGATGTTTGGTAAATAATTTATTTAATAACTTCTAGCATTTTTTTTTTTGGAATACTACTCAAAGTAACATTTTTTCAAATATTAACTTTTAGCTTTTTATATTTTTTATTTTTATATTCAGTATATTTATTAAATTTCCTAGTTATCATTTTTAAATAAATAATAATTTTATAATTTTTTATTGTCATTTTACATTTTTTAATTACTTTAACAACTAATTTTATCAAATATTTATAATTTAATTAGCTAACATTTTAACTTTTAGCTAACAACTAATTTTTTAGTTTCTAATTAATTTTAAGTTAATTTTACCGAATATAATCATAAGCTACTAACAAGTTTATAAAAAACCTTATTTATCAAATAGATAAACAAATTTTTTAGGGACTTAAAAAAGTTTAAAATAAGTTAAAATATCCTATGAAACATAACCTTAATGTTTTATTAAGCTCATTCTATAATTTACATAAAGAAAATTTCGGCCAATATGTTTTATGACCCTATAAATTTAGTATCTTTGACATGACAACATATCAAAACTCGTTGGGGTGGTCATCAGGCAACTAAAAATAAGAATCATTATATTTGCAGAGAAGAAAGACAAAATTTGTTATTAAAAAAACAAAAAAATATTATATTTGTAGAAATGTAAAGCATTTTTTTTCTGTACCAAAAAAATGTAATGCATTTTTTAATGGCAGGTTATGACGGATACTAAAACAAGTGACAATGAACATTGTCAGGATAAAAAAAACTCAAATATTTTTACCAGAGCTAAAAACAAAACTCATTATATTTACACAAATTTCAAACATATATTTAAGCTGGAAATTTTTCTTCAAATCTACGAAAGTAATAATAGTACTAGATCACGAACGACTTATAGGCTGAAATTTTCAATTTTAAATAAATTCCATATATGGGCAGAACGGTTGTGATGGTATATATTTAATTAACAAACGTGTTGACTTTTGATAATTTAAATGTATTTGGTTGAAAACTTTTAGGATGAAAGAGATTATTGCTACATACTTGGTTCCAGCCACACGGGTGTTGACATGGGTTTGGTCTTCGGGGAAGAGGCGTGCGAGGCCAAAATCTGCAATCTTGGGGACCCATTTTTCATCCAGTAAGATGTTACTTGCCTTTATGTCGCGATGTATAATGCAGTTGTGAGAGTCTTCGTGTAGATAAAGCAACCCTCTTGCCACCCCAGTGATTATGTCAAACCTACGTTTCCAATCTAGCTGCTCTTTCTTCTGGGATTCTGCATTAATTTTTAACATGTAAATATTTGTTTTATATATCCAGTTTTGAATGGTCGTGTTTGAATAAGTGTTTTATTCCGTAGAACACAAAAATTACACATCTCAATCCACAAATCAAAAAGTTATGAATAATAAATTAAATTTAACTTAACCTATTGCATTATAATACATCAATACTTCAAATTAGCATTAGTATATCAAGGTAATATTTTGATTCATTTTATTTGGGATTTGTTAAAAAAGAGAAAAAAAAATAAGCCAAACAGAATTTTATAAAAAAATATATTCTTATTTTTTTAATTTTTTTATTTCAGATCTCAAAATCTAAAATTATACACTATCATCCAATAAATTTCAATCTAAAAATAATTTTAAAAATTGAAAAGATTTAAAATTAAATAATTTTTTATTTTTAATTTTAACTCCTACTTTATAGTAACTTTTAAATTAAAAAATTAGGTCAGGTACACCTAATCTTATGAAGGCATTATTATGAGAAAAATCAACATAATTAAAGGGTGTTGGGTGGAAGTTTCTTTCATCTTCTTCGAAGGTGGAGGTGTCCTACAATCTAGAAACTTTCTAGGTTGCAAGTTGTGTGCTTAACTGAAGAAAAATAAAAAAATGGGTTTGCGTATTTAGTTTTGAACGTTATAAACATGTATCCAATTAATTAATAATTTTATGTATGTCAAGGTCAAGGGATTAAGTGCTGTCTCTTTCTAGTTTCCTAAGGCTTTCCGAACAAGGAATTACTTTAGATGAGAAGGGATGAAAAAGAAAGCACGTCTTGGGACTCACAGGTAGTTGCGATGTTAATGTAAAAAGAAATAAAAATCCATATTATGATATTATGAAAAAGAAAAAAAATGCATCGGGTCTAGGGAAGTCACACAAAAAAATCTGAAAACAGAACATGTTTAGGAGCACAATGAAATTTTAGTTGAAGGGAAAACCTCAAAACCATTTCCCATATTGGCTTGAAATTTGAAAATATGGAGTCAACAACTCAAAGGCTTAATTGACACTCTCAACAGAATATGGGCTGGACTTGACATTGCAGAAGTTCTATAAGAAAGAATAGGAAAAAGATTTTTTTGGCATCCAAAACTATTTGACACACAGATAGAGACAGAGAGAATGAACCAAAAAGAAAAAAAAATATAAGATAGATGATATGATAGGAAGAGAAAAAATAATTATTGATGAAGTGTTTAAAATAAGTGAGTGTTCAGATATTAACTATCAAGAATATATCAAACTATCGTAGGTCAAATCATTCACTTAGGTCCATTGTCCATACTTAATTTGTAAGAAACTCAAAAATTTAGAATGGCATTTTTTATGGGTGGCCATGGTAGCTTCTGGGAGGGATTAAAAAACTAATCATGAAAAGGCCAATATCTCTCAACATATATATTTTTCATGCACATACATTTGATGATCAAATTCTCAACTATATGTTAAATTGAATGGCTTTGACAACACAGGAAAATAACAATCAAATCAAGTAAACAAAGGGGCTTTGCAAAGAAGCACTCACTGAAGAGAAGCTTGTCGAGGCTCTCGCGACGGACATACTCGTAAACAAGAAGCTTTTCGGAGCCATGGGTACAATAACCAAACAAATTCACCACATTACGGTGCTGCACACGTGCCAACAACTTTGCCTCGTTGACGAACTGCGTCTTCCCTTGATTCGATCTATGCGATAACTTCTTCACCGCAATCTCTCTCCCATCATTCAATTTCCCCTTTATGGTCCCAAATTGAATTAAAAAAATATCCAAAAATTAGAACAAGTCTCAGATTTTTTTGCTTACCAAGTAAAACCATAAATTAGTAACAACAATTTATCCATGTAGAACTTTCTCGAAAATTTGTAAGCCTTTCTGGGTACAGAGAATTAATAATAGTTCTTCCTTAATCCCCAGTAAAATTTATTTGCTTAAACTATTAGAAAAAACATAAGTCCCACCACACTAGTTAGAAAGATAGCGTTAAAGATAAAGTATATATAAGTTGAGGACAGTTATTGTTCTACGAGTTATTCTTGAAATTAAATTAGGTTAAAATTCATGTTCTATAAAAAATATTTGATTTAATTGAATCATTTCTCAAATTCCAAGCTTAATAAACTCAAACATGAAAAAACGAATAAAGATTGAAAATTGATTTAGTACCTTATAGACGGGTCCAAATCCTCCTTCACCTAGCTTGTTAAGAATATGAAATTTGTTGGTAGCAGCAACCAATGTTTCGTAGGGGAAGATCTTCTGCTCCTGTGCAGCTAAGTTCTGTATTTCGTTTTCTTCGGTTTGTCCCTCTAATTATATACATAAAGTTTATAATTTTATTATGATGGGATACTCAGCAACCGGAAAATAAATTCAAAAATAACTATTTTAAGAAAAAAGGAGAAGAATTGGGTTTTGTTGCTTTACCTTTGCTGGAGCTGAATTTGAAGGGCTTGATTAGATTGTGAAAGAAAGTGTTGGGTTTGGTCATGGCGTCATGGCGCTCTATGGTCCCAAAATGAGCCCATGAAACAAAAGTAAAGGATTGATTCTTCGAGCAAGAGATGCAAATTGGATGCTGAAAAAGAAGAACAACTGTTTCGTATTAGAGCAGTTGTTTTTCTCATATGCAATGAACAAAATCCGTACATAAAAAATCAAAATAATAATTTTAATTTATAATGGTGGCGTGTTGGTTTTGTTCACATTGACCCGGTGGGTGACCCATCTTGACTTTCGCCATTTCTTTCTTTTTAATTTGTTTTTTATTATGAAACCCCACTGTGTACATAAAGAGTTTCATGGAAAAACAACACAATTTTGTCTTTTTATTTTAAATGTGTTTAATGATGAAACCTTTGGAATATATATCCGGATATATAGCTTAATTAGGAGTTCTTCTCTAATGAAACCTTTAAACCTTTGGACTATATATCCGGACGAAACACCTTTCTTGCTCTAATGAAACCTTTGGACTATATACACAAGTCTTATATGTTATATTCTTTGCTTGGCAAGGTAGCCTGAATTTGAATTAAACTTTCACATCCTCACATGGTGAGTTGATTACCTTATAATCTTTTTAAACATATTGTTTGTGAAAAGACAAGAATGATTTAGTGTTAAAAAATATTTGAATTACCTGTCTCGAGTTGAGATTGTTAGTTTGTTATGACTAGAAATAAAATAGAAAATACTTGTTTATGACCATGTTGTCTAATGAAACCCTTTAAGGTTGATGGAAAACTAGATATAACATTAGTTGAGTGAACTATTATAACAAGTTTGTGTTCTTTGTGCCTACTTTTTCCCTTATGTTTTTCTTCTTTTTCCCTTATGTTTTCCTTGCACAATTACTCAAACTTAGTTAGAACTCTATTTTACTCACACACGATAAATAAATAAAAAGGAGTTCCAAGTTCTGACATCTTAAAAATTCTACGGTTAACAATAAAAGTGTTTAATTTGAATTTCCTTCTCTTTTTGGATCCAAACACTACAGTGCACATATTTTTTCTGTGCACGAGACTTTCTTCATCATTAACTTTTGTACAGAAAATTTTTCCAAAATGTATATAAATCTTCAAATTTATGGTTCTTTTTGGTAGGATTGTAAATAAAAAGAAGCTATTTTGAATAAGTGCCAAAGGAGTCATCGCGCTAAGCGAGCTCAATGTGCTTAGTGCGCATCAATGGCTAAACCCAACCCCAGTGCGCTTAGCGAGTAAAGGGGAATCTAGAAAGACATCTGCTATGCAAGCACGCGCTTAGCACATTATTAGCTCGCTAAGCGAGTTGTCTGTCGCTTTCCAGGCTTAGCGTGAGATTGACGCTAAGCTCAAATTCACTTACTTGTGCTAAGCGCGAGAATGGTGCTAAGCGCGATGTCGAGATCAGGAAGCCCTTTTTAAGCCTGATTTGCACAGAATTAGGGGGGAGCCAAGAGAACGGTTCATTACTGAGAGGTTTGAAGAATGTGAATTTTAGAGAGCATAGAGCAGAGCAAGGGGCCAAGTTTTCATCTTTTAGGGAGATTAGTGAGTTTTTGAGAGATTGTGAGTTTCCTAGAGGTGAAGGAGACATCCCCACTCCTTTGTAAGCAAGCAATTTCTCTTGATTCCTCTTCTTTAGTGTAAAAGGAGTTTCCTTGCCATGAAAGGCTAAAACCATTAGTTGGGGATTCTTATTGAGTAGTTGATGTAAACTCTTTTTCATATCTAATTAAGGTTGTTTTATGTGTTCACAGTTTCTATCTATGCTTATTGTATGCATGCTTGTGGCTTGATCACCCATTTGTATGTGCTGTTAGGGACTTTAGCATTGGGAAATGTACTGTTTCCTTAGAACTTGATAGAGCAGGGACTGAATAATTGCATTGCTAGGGATAGTGTGCAGGGTTTTAGTTTTCTTTATTATGCTGTGAGTATAATGCTGTTTAAATTAGGCTAAGTTTAACAAGAGAGATCTGCGAACGAAGTTTGATTTAAATTAGTCCAAACTCTGGAGGAATCGGTGTTTGGTATTTTTGTCCTCAGCATAGAACACAGGAACATTTTTAATTAGAAAAACATCTTTAATTGCATCAACTTACTCAATAGGAGGACCCAACGCCTTTAGATATCTATTTTCACACTTACTTGTCCAAGATCATCACCGGGTTCAAGTACCACTTCCTTCCTTTTCTTGCTGGCTTGCTTGGTATAGCTTTCATTCTTCTTTGCAATTTGCACATTCACTTGGTCATACAATCTTTTCACATACTCAACTTTGGCATGTGCATCCTTACGTTGAGTCTCTTGGGGATTGCTTTTGTAAGTTGGCCTGTTAGGTAATGAAGCTACGGGGAGGAGATCAACTTGATGTTCTATGCCTCTTGAAGGTGGCAGTCCATGAGGAATCTCCTTAGGAAAGAAATTTTTAAATTCCTGCAATAAGGGTTGAACACTAGGAGAAATAGAAATAGTAAACTCATTAGAATTATTAGTAGAAATTTTACTGTCTTTGCAATACTGTAGATTGAGTGGTTCATGAGCAGGTAACACTTTCCTCACTTCACTCACCTCTGCAAAATAATTAAATTTTCTCTCATGTGTATCACTCTCTCTCTTATGTGTATCACTCTTTTCCTCGGGTGTATCACTCTTTTTCATATTCCTTTGTGGTGCCTCACTATTTTCTTTCTCTTGTTCTCTCTTTTCTCTCATTCTGATTTGGTCATCACACACTTCTCTAGGGGATAGAGGTTTAAGAGTAAACAAGGAAGATTTGGCTATTCGTCTGTAGAGGTCTTCTTTGTTATGGTTCAACAAACGTTGCATTTGTGTAGTCATCGCGTCCAGAAATAAGCGTTGAGATCCATCCAGTTGATGATATACACCACCATTGTCACCAGCTCTTGCCATGATTTAAGGAACAAAGAATTTTGCAGTAAATTAAAAAAAAATTCAGGACCTCACCACACTTTACTCACGTGTTTCTCTCTTTGATGGTAGTTCACTCGTGTTTGATGCTCTCAATATAGGCTTTTGTGTGATGTTTTCACTCTTGCCTTTTACCACTCACTCCCTCTTAAGTTCTTGGATGAATCAAATTAGACACACAAGGTATATAACAGGAAAAATAGTTTAATTATCACAGACTGTGTAGCATATTTAATTTGGATAACAAATCATATTTGATTTTGGTTAACAGATTAGACTTGATTTGGATTTAGATTTGATTTGGATAACATATTAGACTTGATTTGGATAACAGATTGCATTTGATTTGGATAACAAATTAGACTTGATTTGGATAGCAGATTAGATTTGATTTGGATAACAGATTAGATTTGATTTGATTTTGATAACAAATTTTGATTTGATTTGGATAAAAAATCAGATTTGGATAACAAATTAGATTTAATTTGGATAACAGATATGATAATAAATAAGATAAACAGATAAGATAACAAATATGACAAGTAAACTTCAAATGCTCATAACTTTTGCTACGGTTGTCCGTTTGAGGCCCACTATATATCAAAATGCTCAGAATTCAGAGGAGAATCTAGATAAGGGGATTTGATCCACGATTTTCTTTCCGAAAAAACACCTCTAAATGCCTCAACTTCGTGTTCAAAGATCAAACACCCAATTTTTTTTTTCAAAATTTTTGCAACTTTTTTTTGACACAAAGTGTGAAAGACACAAGAAACAAGAACAAGAACGTGACAAGAACAAGAACAAGAACATAAATAACAGAACACAAGATGCAAACAAGAACGAAATAAGATGTAAACAAAAATGCAAATAACAGAACAAGGACAAAACACGAACCTGGACAAATTACAAAGAAAAATAATAGGATAGGATATAACCTGTATCAAGAGCCGAAGCTCTGATACCAGATGATGTGAACCTGAGTAGGAGCGGATCGCTTGATACAAGCTACAAAGATTTTGGATGACGCCACTTCCAGTGAAGGAAGATAAGTCAGGGTAGACGCCACAAGGATTACCTTGATAAGTCTGAGATTGGTTCAACAAGGAACCCAAAGAGAAACTCTCACCAAATTTTATCAAATGCCAAAAGTCATTTTATTGAAAACAAAAACCAATACTTATAGTGTATCTGAACAAGAAGATAAAAATAGACATGGGCCTTCTAAACAGTTTGGGCCAAAATTACAATAAATAAAATTATAACTAAAAAACATATTTAACTTGGGCCTTTAAATTAGTTTGGGCCTTCAGCAACAATTAATAGTCTTGATAGTGTCTCTGCCTCTGGGCCTTCATCCTTCTCCACTTGGGCCTTCATCCTTCTCCACTCGGGGGCTTTATCCTTCTCCACTTGGGCCTTCGTCCTTCTCCACTTGGGCCTTTAGCCTGTATTTGGCCAGTTTCAGGATTCTCATCACAAGTATTCTGGTCGAACAAGTAATTTTGGCGCCGTTGTCGGGGAACTTCTTTTATTTAGAAAAGCTTAGTTCAGTTTGAAGGCATTAATTCATTATTCGTTGATTCATTGTTATTTTGTGAATATTTAGTTACTGTAGAATTTATTGTTCTTTGGAATTGGTTAACTGTTGTTTTGCATGCAAATAAGGTCTTCTGCAGGTGCTTTGATTCCAATAGACTTGGAAATTAATGCAACTTGCAGGAAAAGGAACGTAGAAAGAAATAGAATTTTTTTGCAGGACATTGAGGCAACAACAATTCAGGAAGAACCTCTATCTTCTGAGGCATCTTCTAGTTTTCCAAAACAAGGGCAATCTCACACAGTATTAATTGAAGCCAATATCGTGGCTGATGAGCCAAGAAGAATTACCCTTGAAGATTACTCTAGCTCAAGTGTGTCGTAGTTCTTTACTATCATTGCGCGGTCGGAGGTTCAAACACAGAAGATAACCTATCCACATTCATTGATTCAGTTGATTCAGAACAATTTGTTACATGGTTTGCCCAATGAAGACCCGTATGCACATCTAGCTACCTATATTGAGATATGCAATACTGTCAGAATAGCTGATGTGCTTGAGGATGCTGTTAGATTGAGCTTGTTTTCATTTTCTTTGTCTGGAGAAGCAAAACGATGGCTCCATTCATTTAAAGGTAACAGTCTTAAGACTTGGGATGAAGTGGTTGAAAAATTTCTGAAGAAGTACTTCCCAGAGTCTAAGACTGCTGAAGGAAAAGCTGTCATCTCATCATTTCATCAATTTCCAGACAAGTCCTTGAGTGAGGCTTTGGAAAGATTTCATGGGTTACTAAGAAAGACGCCTACACATGGATTTTTAGAACCAATCCAGCTCAATATTTTCATTGACGGGTTAAGGCCACAACCCAAGCAGCTTTTAGATACTTCTGCAGGGGGAAAAATAAAATTGAAAACCCCTGAAGAAGCAATGGAATTGATTGAAAATATGGCTGCTAGTGACCGTGCAATTTTGCGTGATAGAGCATACATTCCTTCCAAAAGAAGCCTGCTAGAGCTTTCATCACAGGATGCATTGTTGGCACAAAACAAGATGCTATCCAAGCAACTTGAGGCATTGATAGAAACATTGAGTAAGTTGCCAACCCAATTACATTTTGGACAACCTTCACCCTCTTTTGTTTTGCTGGTTGCAGGTTGTGTTATATGTGGTGGAGCACATGATTCTGGCTGCTGCATTCCCACAGAAGATACAACACATGAAGTGAACTATATGGGGAACCAGCCAAGACCAAACTTTAATGCAAGTGGATATTTTGGATTTCAACATGGCTAGCAATATAATCAGCAACAGGGACAGTGGAGAACTCACCCTGGCAATCAGTTCAATAAAGACCAAGGTGGGCCATCTAACAATCCACAACAACAAAGGCCTAGTCTTTATGATAGAACAACGAAGCTGAAAGAGACTCTTGCTCAGTTCATGCAAGTATCCATGTCCAATCAAAAGAGCACAGAGTCAGCCATCAAGAATCTAGAAGTCCAGGTGGGACAATTGGCAAAACAATTGGCAGACTGACCATCAAGTAGCTTTGGAGCCAACACAGAGAAGAATCCTAAGGAGGAGTGCAAGGCTGTTATGACTAGAAGTAGAATGGTGAGCATGAATGAAGGAGAAATGAGGATAGGTGAAGAAAAACAACAACTGGTGACTGAGCTAGCAATTGACCTAGTGATAGAACCTTTGAGTGAGACTGAGGAAGAAGTGGAAGTAGAAGATGATCAGCAGAAAGAGATACCAATAAGTGTGAGTGAGAAAGAAAAGAAGAAAAAAGAAAAAGAAAAGGAGAAAGAAAAAGAAAATGAAAAAAAAATGAGAAAATTGAAAAAGAAAAAAAGAAAAAGAAGAGAAGAGAAAAAGCAAGAGTGAGTGTGCTAGAGAGAAAAAGAAAGAAGCATCTTCAGCTGAAGGGAGAGAAGTACCATATCCTTTGGTACCTTCTAGGAAGGACAAAAAAAGACATCTAGCTAGATTTCTGGATATTTTCAAGAAGCTAGAAATTACCATGCCCTTTGGAGAAGCTTTACAGCAAATGCCACTCTATGCTAAATTTCTGAAAGACATGCTAACTAGGAAGAACAAGTACATCCATAGTGACAACATCATTGTGGAAGGAAACTGCAGTGCTGTAATTCAACGCATCCTTCCACCAAAACATAAGGATCCAGGCAATGTCACTATTCCTTGTTCTGTAGGTGAAGTTTCTGTTGGCAAGGCTCTTATTGACTTGGGGTCCAACATTAATTTGATGTCGCTTTCCATGTGTCGGAGAATTGGAGAGTTAGAGATAATACCGACTAGGATGACTTTATAGTTAGCAGATCGCTCCATCACCAGACCTTATGGAGTGATTGAGGATGTTCTGGTTTGGGTCAAACACCTTATCTTTCCCGCTGACTTTGTTGTAATGGACATTGAAGAAGATGCAGATATTCCCTTAATTTTGGGACGTCCATTTACTTTACTTCATTTTCATTCTAAGTTTTCAACCTTAGGATAGATAACTTAGTGATTGTTAGGTAGAATTTCTGTTTATGCTTAGTGTTAGGTTAGTTGTTAGTTAGAATAGCTTTAGGATTGTGGAAGCAATGCCTTCCAAGGTTATTTTGATGATGCCAAAGAATCAAGAGTCAAACAAGTTTCAAGAATCAAGATCAAGATTCAAGATTCAAGACTCAAGATTCAAGTAAAGAATCAAGACTCAAGATTCAAGAATCAAGAGAAGACTCAATCACAATAAGTATTAAAAGAGTTTTTCAAAACATTGAATAACACAATAATTTTTCAAAAAGAATTCTTTTTTACCAAAGGGTTTTACTCTCTAGTAATTTGATTACCAGAAGGCAGTAATCGATTACCAGTAGCCAACATTCTTTTCAAAACAGATTTACAAAGTTGTAATCGATTACCATAATCATGTAATCGATTACCAATGTTTTAAAACGTTAGATTTCAAATTTCAAGAGTCACAACTTGTGATAAAACTTTTTCAAATCATTTCAAACTTGTATAATCGATTACACAATACTTGTAATCGATTACCAGTGTTTCTAAATGTTTTGATTTTCAAATTTAAACATGAAGAGTCACATCTGTTGATGTGTAAACGATTACACTATGATGGTTATAGATTACCAGTGACTTGTTTTGAAAAATAAATTACCAAAAGTCACAATTCTTAAGGTGACTTGTTTCTGAAGATTTTTTTGAAAGTCATAACTTTTAAAGTGACTATTTTTTCACAAAAGTCATAACTTTTAAAGTGACTAGTTTTAGAGAAATTGCCAAGAGTCACAAACTTTAACTTGAGTCATCAAATGATTATAAATATGTGACCATGGAACGAATTTCATATACTAAAACTAATTCCTTTCATGCATAACAAGATTTCTTTCATTCATTTCTCTTCATCTTTCTAAAAGTTTTTGTTCAATACTTTCTTTTTCAAGAAAAGTTCATTGACCGAAAACTTGTGCTATTATTTTGCTTCATTCCTTCTCTCTTGTCAAAAGATTCAAAGGATTAACCGTCTGAGATTTCTTTTGTTTCTTCCCTTCTCCCTCTTGACAAAAGATTTCAAAGGACTAACCGCCTGAGATATCTTCTGTTTCTTACAAAAGATTTCAAAGGACTAACTGCCTGAGATATCTTTTTCCCTTTCCCTTTAAACAAGAGATTTCAAAGGACTAACCGCCTGAGATATCTTTTGTTTCCCCTTACAAAGATTCAAGGGACTAACTGATGCAATCCTATCCCACAAGGGCATTGGATAGAAAACTCCAAGTAGATTGGGCCAGAGATGCAAGAGAAGGCCCTAGGGTTCTTATGAGCCTTAGGGTAGATTTCGGGCCCATGGGCTAAGTATGAGCCCACTTATCTTTGTTAATATTAGATTAAGGTTTCGTTATTTTTGGGCCTTGTATTTAGGGCTCCATAATGTAGGTAGGGTACCCTAGAAATATAGGATTTTTCAGCCCTTGTATTTTAGGGTACCTAGACTAGTTTTTGTATTAGGGGTAGTTTTGTAATTTCACATGTACTAAGTGGATATTTGATGTGTGTGGTTGGAAATAAATTTAATTGAATTGGTAGAAGCCCAATCCAATTAAATTTTAGAGGGGGAGGTGAGCATTTGCTTACTACACCCCATTGCCACATCATATAGTCACACTTTGTGCATGTCCTTCATGCTTTTCATGCCTCATGACACCTAAGCACACTTAGTGGAGAATCTTGGAATTGATCTTGGATTAGTGGGCTGAACCATAACTAAAATTCACTAATCATAATTAGTGAAATTTTGGCTCCAAAGTTTGGCTCCACAAATTCAATTTCAAATTCAAGTGAAATTTGAATTTCCCTCCAATTTTGTGTGACACTTAGGCTATAAATAGAGGTCATGTGTGTGCATTTTTTTCAACTTTGATAATTTGAATATTAAATTTCATATTTCAAAGCTCATTTAGAGCACAAAATTTCATGCTCTTCTCTCCCTCTCCCTTCATTCATCTCCTTCTTCCTCCAAGCTCTTATCCATGACCTCCTATGGTGGTGAGCTTCTTCTAGACTCATCTTCTCCTTGAAGTGGCGTCTCCTCTCTCTCTTCCTTTCTCCATTCCACTGCCATTCATCTTCCAAGAAGCAAAGGAATCCATTGATGAAGAAGATCCTAGGCCTACAAGCTCCAATGGAGCTTGCATCATGTGGTATCAAAGCATCTTCATCTAGGTGATGTTCTTTTGCTTCCTCTATCTTTTTGTTCGGTGAATTCTCTTTAATTCCTTGTTCTTCATCTTATTCTCCATGTATATCCTCCATTGTCTTGTGGTTTGGTACTGTTTAGAGTAGATTAAAAAAAAATAAACCGATTAAATCTTAGATCTACACTTGTTCTTGCATTTCTATGGTTCAAATTTTGTAGATCTACTCTTAAGTCTTGTTTTTGTGTTGATTTTAGGTTCTATCATTTTTCATTCATAATATTCATGTGGTGAACCTTAGATCTAAATTTTCTTCCAAAATATTGATTAGAAAAAAAAAACACAAAAATCTAAGTGTAAATCACTTAATCCATGTTGTCTTAGAGTCATGTTTAGTCATAGTAATTGTCACATTATGTTCTAAGTTTGTGTTGAATTTTTATTTTGTTGATTGAATTCTAGATACATTTGTTCATGTATTGTTGTCATTCTTAGCCTATCTTTTGAATTTTGAGTCTAATTCATGCATGTTATTTAGTTCATAACATGTTCTAAATCAATTCCTAGAAGTAGTCTTGTTGTTGAACTCTTTTTTGTTTTCTAAGATTCCTACATGATGCCTATGATGAAGTTGAGTTGTGGTGCTGAGTTGTGGCTGGATTTGTGAATCAAATAAGTCTTAAGCTCTATTGAATTGTGTTATTCAAGATAATTGAGCATAAGCAAACACAAATTGTAACTATCCAAGCCTTAAGCAACATAAACACTACTCTTGATTTCTAGGTTGAAATCGCTGGTGCTGGCAGCTTGAACATACGAACTTGTATAAATTACTGGGAATTGGTCACTACGTTTTTTGAGCTGAAACTTTTACTGAATTTTCTAGACATCTGGACAAAAATTATAAAAAAATAACCAAGCGATTTGGATTAAAGGAAAAAATAATAAAAATCTCAAAAGTTGGCAGAAAAATCAGTGTCCAGGAAAAAAAAAGAAAAGTGAAAGGAAAGTGTGCTTGTTGTTTTGGCTCAAAATTTGTTCTATAATTGGTGCCTATTTTATACCAATCCTAGTTCTGAAATTTCAATTGAAAATTATTGTGAAAACAAGTGCCAAAACTAGAGGTTTCTTGAGTCTTTTTTTTAGAGTTTTTCTACTCTACTCTAGAGCCATTCTAGGTTTCTCTTTGAGTCCTAACTTACTTTTTTGTGCTTTTCATTGCTTTAATTGTTGAATAATACTTGGAAATTTGTCTTGTTAAAACTCTATTGGTTTAGCTTTCATTTCATTTTTTTTTGGTCTTTGGTTATTGCTTCTCTCTCTTTGTTTCCTTGCTTGTGAGTTGCCATATAGGGAATTGGAAAGGAGGATTGGTGCCATATCTTGAAGAATTTTAGTCAAGAAGCAAGGGGCCAACCACCTTAAGAGCTATTGGACTAAGAAGCACTCCAAATTGAGTGAAACACTAAAGAGAGAATAGCCACCACAATTGAGGACTTTTTTCTTTGTAATTTTGTAATTGGCAATTTGCTTTGCTTTCAAATTTTGTAACAAAAAGGCCTTTCATTGGAAGTAAGTTGGGAGCCTCCACTAGGTCACCCTACTTCCATTTGTGTGTAATAATTTTAGGCAATTTCCCCTTAGGATAGTGAGTGTTTTGTTGGGAACCTTAAATGAGGTCATCCAAACACTCCTAGGATCCGCCTAGTTTGCATTTCGTGCACTTTAATTTCTTGCTTATTTTCATAGCTTATTTCCTTTACCCTCCATTGTCAAACCGCCTAGATAGCTTGCCTTTTACCAATTAGTTTTTACCTTATCTTTCACACCTCTTTTAGTGTTTATTTTGGCTAGTTTCAACCATAGTTTATTTTACCTTTTGTTTTCAAACCCCCAACAAGAAAGAACCATAACTTAGGAACCAACATGAGTCTTCATTCTTCATCTAGTGTTAATGGTGAGGGTTCTACTCCTAAGGACCCCTTGTATAAGATATTAGATGAGTTGAGATCCCTTAAGTCGTGGAAAGAAAAACAAGAGAGAAAAGAAAAAGGTAAAAAAAGAGTGGAAGAAATAAGTCAAGATGAAAGAGAGAAAATAAGAGAGGAAGAAAGAAGAAAAATAATGAAAGAAATGAAAAGAGAAAAACATGTCTCCTATAGTAGTCATAACTCTTGCAAGAGCCTAAGTGAAAAACTTCGTGACTATTATGAAGGAAGGCATAGGTCACATCTTAGACCTCACTCCCATAGGAGAGAAAATGAAAGAAAGCCTCAAGAGGTTAACATTAAACTCCTATACTTCCATGAGAAGGACAATGTAGAGGCTAATTTAGATTGGGAAATAAGGGTAGAGCAACAACTTAAAAGGAAGTCTACTTCAAAATCTTATGGCTCTCACTCATATCCAAAGAAAGACCAAGGTCAAGGAATCTTAGGGGTGAGACCTTCTAAGCCCAAAGATGATAAGGGGAAGACAATAGAAAAGCAACCCCTTAAGGCTAGTATGCAAGAGAAGACTAGCTCCATGAAGTGCTTTAAATGTCTTGGAAGAGGACACATTAATTCTCAATGCCCCACCAAGAAAACCATGATTATGAGGGGCCAAGACATTTATAGTAGCCAAGATGAGGCTACTACTTCACCTTCCTCTAGTAAAAGTGAAGAAGCAAAAGGGGAAGAATCTAGTGAAGAGATCTACCCCCAAGAAGAAGGACAACCTTTAATGGTTAAGGAGAAGTGTAAGGAGGTAAGTGTCTCCTCCAAGAGGTTATCTAAGAAGGAAAGACATTTTGAAATAAAGACAAATATTAAAGAAATTTCCCTTCTTAGACAACCTCCACATTTTCTCCTTTGTAAAAAGACACTTGTTAGCATTGCCACATCTCTTAGGCTTGAGTTTATTCCTCAAGTAAAGGAGTTGTTGGATGAGGGTTTGGTTCGCAAGAGATTAAATCCTTGTGCTTTGTTGGTGCCCAAAATAGGTATTATTAGGCACCAAATCCCTAAAATAGGTGGTGTGATTAATGCTTTGGGTGGTGCAACACTCTTTTGTAAAATCACTCGTGCACCCAACATCTTCATGATTTGTGTACATAGGGACTCATTAGGTAGGTTTGTTCTTATTTTTAGTTTCAATACAAACTTAGGCACTCATATGGGACACCTTAGGTTTGTCATACTTTTTGGTAGGAATAATCAACATGTAAATACAGAAAAAGGTATGTTCTATTGCTTTACTTTTCTTAATTTTTTTAAATTGTGATCAAGGGGTTCCCTTGAACCCTAAGAGAATAAAGGTCATTCCTGAATGGCCCACTCCACCAAGTGCAAGAAAAATTTGGGGCTTCCAAGACTTAACAAAATTTTACAAAAGGTTTGCCCCATATTTTTCTATACTTGTAGCACCACTCATTGAGTTGGTGAGGAACTATGTTCCTTCATGGGAAGATGCCCAGCAAATGAGTTTTCAAACCTTACCTTACTTCAACATACTAAACACCACTAATACATATGTTTTTGTTCTTTTTACAGGTGTTGAGGAAAAAAGCCTAGATTTTCAAGAACCTCGGGATTTGAGGTCAAATCCTTTTCAAGGGGGAGGGAATGATGCAATCCTACCCCGCAAGGGCATTGTATAGAAAACTCCAAGTAGATTGGGCCAGAGATGCAAGAGAAGGCCCTAGGGTTCTTATGAGCCTTAGGGTAGATTTCGGGCCCATGGGCTAAGTACGAGCCCACTTATCTTTGTAAATATTAGATTAAGGTTTCATTATTTTTGGGCCTTGTATTTAGGGCTCCATAATGTAGGTAGGGTACCCTAGAAATATAGGATTTTTCAGCCCTTGTATTTTAGGGTACCTAGACTAGTTTTTGTATTAGGGGTAGTTTTGTAATTTCACATGCACTAAGTGGATATTTGATGTGTGTGGTTGGAAATAAATTTAATTGAATTGGTAGAAGCCCAATCCAATTAAATTTTAGAGGGGGAGGTGAGCATTTGCTTACTACACCCCATTGCCACTTCATATAGTCACACTTTGTGCATGTCCTTCATGCTTTTCATGCCTCATGACACCTAAGCACACTTAGTGGAGAATCTTGGAATTGATCTTGGATTAGTGGGCTGAACCATAACTAAAATTCACTAATCATAATTAGTGAAATTTTGGCTCCAAAGTTTGGCTCCACAAATTCAATTTCAAATTTAAGTGAAATTTGAATTTCCCTCCAATTTTGTGTGGCACTTAGGCTATAAATAGAGGTCATGTGTGTGCATTTTTTTCAACTTTGATAATTTGAATATTAAACTTCAGATTTCAAAGCTCATTTAGAGCACAAAATTTCGTGCTCTTCTCTCCCTCTCCCTTCATTCATCTCCTTCTTCCTCCAAGCTCTTATCCATGGCCTCCTATGGTGGTGAGCTTCTTCTAGACTCATCTTCTCCTTGAAGTGGTGTCTCCTATCTCTCTTCCTTTCTCCATTCCGCTGCCATTCATCTTCTAAGAAGCAAAGGAATCCATTGATGAAGAAGATCCTAGGCCTACAAGCTCCAATGGAGCTTGCATCACTAATCGCCTAAGAATTCTTTGTCTTAACACATTGGAGGGTACATCCTTTGTGGTACAAGTAGAGCGTACATCTACTTGGGTTGTGATACTGAGAACAAGAGAGGGTACGTCTCTTGTGGATCAGTTCAAGTGGAGCGTACATCCACTTGGTTGTTCAAAGAGAATAAGGGAGGGTACATCCCTTGTGGATCTTTGCTTGTAAAGGATTTTACAAGGTAATTGGAAATCTCAAGAACCGGTGGTTGCTTGGGGACTGGATGTAGGCACGAGTTGTGGCCGAACCAGTATAAATCTTGTGTTTGTCTTCTTCTTCCCTACACTCTTTAATTTCCGTTGTGTATTTTTATTTTCGCTTTACTTTTGTCTAAATTATTGTTTTTGTTCTTTACTTTCGCATAACATATTAGTAAAGCCTAATTGAATCTAGTAACATTAAGAAGGATAATTTTTAATTAGTAAAGGCACGTTCATAATTAATTCAACCCCCCCTTCTTAATTATTCCGGGGCCACTTGATCCAACACTTTGCTGTTCTTTGCATTCATCTACACAATCCCAGTAAGTTTCTTTACTTTACTTCATTTTCGTTCTAAGTTTTCAACCTTAGGATAGATAACTTAGTGATCGTTAGGTAGAATTTCTATTTATGCTTAGTGTTAGGTTAGTTGTTACTTAGAATAGCTTTAGGGTTGTACTGTAGTCACAATGTGCTTGTTTTGATTAGGATTTGATGGCCCAATAGGGGCCTATGAGAAGGGGTGAGAAACCCCTAGTTTTCTGGAAATCACGATGAACTCGCTATGTGCCTTGCTGTGCTAAGCGAGTTCATCGCTTCTGTTGAAGATTAAGCGCGTTCATCTTCTCTGTTGAGTTATTTGTTGAACTCACTAAGCGCGGCTGTGCGCTAAGCGAGTACTATTGATGGAAGCTTGCTTGTGGAGCTTCTATAGAGGATGGATCTTTGAGCTTCAATGAGGTCATTCAATGGTGATTTTACACCATGGAGATGTAGCGGAAGGAAAAGGAGAAGAGGAGAGTGGAGACACCATCCACTAGGGAATAAGCCAAGGAAGAAGGAGCTTCACCACCAAGAAATGCCTTGGATAAGAAGCTTGAAGAGGATGCTTTAATGGAGGAAAAGAAAGAGAGAAGGGGGGAGCATGAAATTGAAGGAATAAAAGAGGGAGAGAAGTGGAACTTTGAAGTGTGTCTCATATTTATAGACTAGGTAGCTTCCTTGAGAAGCTTTCTTGAGAAAACTTCCTTGAGAAGCTTCTTTGAGAAAACTTCCTTGAGAAGCTAGAGCTTAGCTACACACACCCTCTCATAACTAAGCTCACCTCTTTGAGAAGCTTGCTTAAGAAGATTCCTAAAGAAGCTAGAGCTTAGCTACACACACCTCTCTAATAGCTAAGCTCACCTCCTTGAGATGAGAAGCTAGAGCTTAGCTACACACCCCCTATAATAGCTAAGCTCACCCATATGCCAAAAAACATGAAAATACAAAAAAAGAATTCCTTACTACAAAGACTACTCAAAATGCCCCGAAATACAAGGCTAAAACCCTATACTACTAGAATGGCCAAAATACAAGGCCCAAACGAAGGAAAAACCTATTCTAATATTTACAAAGATAAGCAGGCTCATACTTAACCCATGGGCTCGAAATCTACCCTAAGGCTCATGAGAACCCTAGGGCCTTCCCTTGGATCTCTGGCATAATCTACTTGGAGTCTTCTATCCAATGCCCTTGCGGGTAGTATTGCATCATTCCCTCCACCTTGGAAAGGATTTGACCTCAAATCTCGAGGTTCTTCATACTCTGGGCTCCTTCCCTTGACACCTGTAAAAAGAACAAAAAGATATGTATTAGTAGTGTTTGGTATGTTGAAGTAAGGTAAGGTCTGAAAACCCATTTCCTGGGCATCTTCCCATGAAGAAACATGGTTCCTCACCAACTCAATGAGTGGTGCTACAAGTATAGAAAAATATGGGACAAACCTTTTGTAAAAGTTTGTTAAGTCATGGAAGCCCCAAATTTTTCTTATACTTGGTGGAGTGGGCCACTCAGGAATGACCTTTATTCTCTTAGGGTTCATGGGAACCCCTTGATCACTATTTGAAAAATTAAGAAAAGTAACGCAATAAAACATACTTTTTTTCTGTATTTTCATATTGATTATTCCTACCAAAAAGTATGACAAACCTAAGGTGTCCCATATGAGTACCTAAGTTTGTATTGAAACTAAAAATAAGAACAAACCTACCTAATGGGTCCATATGTACACACACCAAAAAGATGTTACGTGCACAAGTGATTTTACAAAAGAGGGTTGCACCACTCAAAACATTCATCATACTACCTATTTTAGGGACTTGGTGCCTAATAATACCTATTTTGGACACCAACAAAGCACAAGGATTTAAGCTCTGGCGAACCAAACCCTCATCCAACAACTTCTTTACTTGAGGAATAAACTCAAGCCCAAGAGGTGTGGCAATGCTAGCAAGTGTCTTTTTACAAAAGAGAAAATGTGGAGGTTGTCTAAGAGGGAAAATTTCTTTAATGTTTGTCTTTATTGTAAAATGAGTTTCCTTCTTAGCTAACCTCTTGGAGGAGACACTTACCTCCTTACACTTCTCTTTAACCACTAATGGTTGTCATTCTTCTTGGGGGTAGATTTCTTCACTAGATTCTTCCCCTTTTGCTTTTTCACTTTCACTAGAGGAAGGTGAAGTAGTAGCCTTATCTTGGCTACTATAAATGTCTTGGCCCCTCATAATCATGGTTTTTGTGGTGGGGCATTGAGAAGTAATGTATCCTCTTCCAAGACATTTAAAGCACTTTATAGAGCTATTTTTCTCTTGCATACTAGCCTTAGGGGCTTGCTTTTCTATTGTCTTCCCCTTATCATCTTTGGGCTTAGAAGGTGTCACCCCTAAGATGCCTTGACCTTGGTCTTTCTTTGGATAAGAGTGAGAGCCATAAGATTTTGATGTAGACTTCTTTTTAAGTAGTTGCTCTACCCTTATTTCCCAAACTAAGTTAGCCTCTACATTGTCCTTCCCATGGAAGTATGAGAGGTTAATGTTAGCCTCTTGAGGCTTTCTTTCCTTTTCTCTTCTATGGGAGTGAGGTCTAAGATGTGACCTATGCCTTCCTTCGTAATAGTCACGAAGTTCTTCACTTAGGCTCTTGCAAGAGTTATGACTACTATAGGAGGCATGTTTTTCTCTTTTCATTTCTTTCATTATTTTTCTTCTTTCTTCCTCTCTTATTTTCTTTCTTTCATCTTGACTTATTTCTTCCACTCTTTTTTTTCCTTTTTCTTTTCTCTCTTGTTTTTCTTTCCTTAACTTGAGGGAACTCAACTCATCTAAGATTCTAGATAAAGGGTCTTTATGACTAGTACCCTCGCCATTAACATTAGATGAATGATGACTCATGTTGGTTCCTAAGTTGTGGTTCTTTCTTGTTGGAGGTTTGAAAAAAAAAGGTAAAAGAAACTATGGTTGAAACTAGACAAAATAAACACTAAAAGAGGTGTGAAAGATAAGGTAAAAAACTAATTGGTAAAAGGAAAGCTATCTAGGTGGTTTGACAATGGAAGGTAAAGGAAATAAGCTATGAAAGTAAGCAAGAAATATAAACTAGGCGAATCCTAAGAGTGTTTGGATGACCACATTCAAGGTTCCCAACAAAACATTCACTATCCTAAGGAAAAATTGCCTAAAATTATTACACACAAATGGAAGTTTGGTAACCTATTGGAGGCTCCCAACACACTTCCAATGAAAGGCCTTTTTGTTACAAAACTTGAAAGCAATGAAGGTAAGTAAATTGCAAATTATAAAATTACAAAACACCCTCAATTTTGGTGGTTGTTCTCTCTTTGATGATTCACTTAATTTGGAGTGCTTCTTAGTCCAATAGCTCTTAAGGTGGTTGGCCCCTTGCTTCTTGACTCAAATTCTTCAAGGGACGACACCAATCCTCCTTCCAATTCCCTATATGGCAACCCACAAATAAGGAAACAAAGAGACAAGCAATAACGAAAGACCAAAAAAATGAAATGAAAGCTAAAACAATGGAGTTTTAACAAGACAACTTTTCAAGGATTATTCAACAATTAAATCAATGAAAAGGACATAGAAGCAAGCTAGGACTCAAAGAGAAACTTAGAATGGCTATAGATTAGAGTAAAAAAAACTATAAAAAAAAGACTCAACAAACCTCTAACTTTGGCACTTGTTTTTACAGTAATTTTCAATTGAAATTTCAGAACTAAGATTGGTATAACATAGGCACAAATTATAGAATAAATTTTGAGCCAAAACAACAAACACACTTTCCTTTCACCTTTTTCTTTTTCTGGATACTGATTTTTCTACCAACTTGTGTGATTTTTCTTATTTTTTTCCTTTTATCCAAATCACTTGTTTCTTTTTTTCTAAATTTTTTCCAGATGTCTAGAAAATTCAGTAAAAATTTCAGCTCAAAATTCGAAGTAACCAATTCTCAGTAATTTTTACAAGTTTGTATGTCCAAGCTGCCAGCACCAACGATTTTTTTTAAGCATGGTATATTCATTGCCTTGGGCTTACTTTCAACCTTCCTATGTATGTTGAACTCACTAGGATTGTTTACCACAGTTTTAGGAGTTCAATATTCACTTAGGATCAATATTTCAGCCAGCAATTCAATCACCAAAACTCAAATTCACAATAGACACAATCATAAGGAAACCTAAAAGTTCAAGAAAAGGTTCACAATCAAAGACTCTCTAAGAATTTTGCATGAACATGTTAAGGAATAATTAACATGAAAGATTTGACTCAAATCAAATAATAGGCTAAAAGAATTTCATACACTCATGAACAAATGAGTTAGACAAAGAAACCAGAAAATAAAATTCAGCACAACATAAGAAATCTTATGTGACAAGTTTCATGACTAGACATGACTTCTATGACAAAACTACAATAGGTGAACAAGTCACTCTAGATTTTTGAGGTTTTCTTCCACTTTAATATTTTTGTAAAAATTTTATGGTTTAGTTCTCAGCCACAAAAAAATAACAAGACAAAACTCAAAGGAACCTAAACTCAACACAATTCATGGTTCAAGAACAAGAACAAGAAATTTGAACCATAGAAAATCAAATCTAGCTTCTATAGCAAGTTTAATTGGTGGAAACTCTAAAGAATCATGTTAACAACATTTAGCACAAGACATGTGAGGAGATACATGGAGAAAAATGAAGAAACAACAATGGAAGAGAAGGTAAAGCAAAAAAAATAATGGAGGTTTAAGGAGCACCTACTTGAAGCTCTTGTGCTCTGATTACCACTTGATGGAAGCTTGCTTGTGGAGCTTCTATGGAGGTTGGATCTTTGAGCTTCAATGAGGTCCTTAAATGGTGATTTTACACCATGGAGATGCAGCGGAAGGCAAAGGAGAAGAGGAGAGTGGAGACACCATCCACTAGGGAATAAGCCAAGGAAGAAGGAGCTTCACCACCAAGAATTGCCTTGGATAAGAAGTTTGAAGAGGATGCTTTAATGGAGGAAAAGAAAGAGAGAAGGGGGGAGCACGAAATTGAAGGAATAAAAGAGGGAGAGAAGTGGAACTTTGAAGTGTGTCTCATAAGACTTTCATTCATCAAAGTTACAACAAATGTTACACATGCTTCTATTTATAGACTAGGTAGCTTCCTTGAGAAGATTTCTTGAGAAAACTTCCTTGAGAAGCTTCCTTGAGAAAACTTCCTTGAGAAGATAGAGCTTAGCTACACACACCCTCTCATAACTAAGCTCACCTCTTTGAGAAGCTTGCTTAAGAAGATTCCTAAAGAAGCTAGAGCTTAGCTACACACACCTCTCTAATAGCTAAGCTCACCTCCTTGAGATGAGAAGCTAGAGCTTAGCTACACACCCCCTATAATAGCTAAGCTCACCCCTATGCCAAAAAACATGAAAATACAAAAAAATAATTCCTTACTACAAAGACTACTCAAAATGCCCCGAAATACAAGGCTAAAACCCTATACTACTAGAATGGCCAAAATACAAGGCCCAAACGAAGGAAAAACCTATTCTAATATTTACAAAGATAAGTACGCTCATACTTAGCCCATGGGCTTGAAATCTACCCTAAGGCTCATGAGAACCCTAGGGCCTTCCCTTGGATCTCTGGCACAATCTACTTGGAGTCTTCTATCCAATGCCCTTGTGGGGTAGGATTGCATCAACTGTGTATCAGACACTTAGGATTTTTGTGTTTTTGTTGCGCGCAAAGCGTGCATGTCACGCTAAGCGCTATTATGTCTCTGTTTTTAAATTTCTTAGAATTGGGCTTAGCGAGCCTGCTCGCGAAGCCTGTCCTGTCTAGTTTAGTAGTTGCGCTAAGCGTGCCTCACCGCTTTAAATGTTAATCTTTCTCTGTTTTAAAAATTTGTGGAATTGCGCTTAGCGAGCCTGCTCACTAAGCCCATTCTGCAGAAAAAATATTTTCTAGGTTCACACTCTAAGTGCGTGTCTATCGTGCTTAGCTCATGAGTAAATTTCATAAGGCGCGCTAAGCGCATCTGTCACGCTAAGCGCCCAGCCTTAATTTTCGTTTTATTTTCTATTTTTCAATTTGAATAATTCCTGTCTAATCTTGTGATTTGATTCTTTTGTTTTGTAGATGGTTTCTCGTAAAAGGAAGGCACCAGCTTCAGTGTCCTAGGCACGATATGACAGATCAAAATTCAAATCACAAGATGCCTAGGGCAGATATGCAGACAATATTCTTGGCGGAAAAATCGTTCCGGAAAGGAATGTGAAGTTGTTCTATGCCAAATTTGATGAATTTAGAAGGGAAATTAAGAGGAGGAACTGGCATAAGGAGCTCACTAACTTCTCAGAGGGAAGCATCGATGTTGCTATTATTAAATAATTTTATGCTAACCTCTATGACCCTGAAGTCAAATCGCCTAGGCAGGTCAGGGTGCAAGGGCACCTAATTAAATTTGATGCTGACACCCTCAACACCTTCTTGAAGACACCAATGGTCATAGAGGAAAGGGAGAGCTTGCTCGCCTACTCCAGGTTTGCTAATCTAAGGCCTGTTCCTTAAGAGCTTGCAGCCCGTCTATGTATCCCTCAGAGGGGCTTTGAGCTGAATGAAGACGGGCTGCCTTTGAATATTTTGAGGAAGAATCTTACTACTCTGGCCCAGACCTAGAGTGTTCTATCTTTTTCTAACTTAGCCCCAAAATTTCATACTTCAGATATTACTCTGGATAGGGCTAAGTTGATATACGGGCTCGTCATGAAGATGGATATGAGCTTGGGGTCCCTTATCTCAGATCAGATCTCTCTTATAGCACAACACGACTCCTCGAGGCTAGGCTTTCCAGCCTTGATTACTGCCTTGTGCAAGGCCCGAGGAGTCACATCTGATTCTTTGACCTTTGAATCCTTGAGCCCAGCCATTTATTTGACTTATATTAAAAAGAATTGCTGGAACCTGGATGACCCTTCGGTCACTTTTCGGGGAACCCAGAAATCCAGGGCTAGAAGATCTGAGGCCCCATCTACATCAGATGCCCTTGCCCCTGCTCCCTCTACATCGGCTCCATCTACTTCTGCTCTTCCTTCACCACCAATAGTTCCAGTTCTTCCAGGTCCCTTTGCTCAAAGCTCAGAGCTTTCCTTGTCTATGCTGTAGAGCCTGCCTTAGGGCCAGCTCCTGATCATGCAGAGTTTGCAGGATGTGGTCCAGTAGCGGCCAGTTACGAGCGTTGAGGAGTTTCTAGAGAAGGTGGCCTGGCCAGGAGTCTAGCCTTCTCCTTTGGGAAGGGGTGAGGCCTCTGCAGCCCAGGAGCCTCAGCAGGACCAGGAGGACGACATTCTAGAGGCCTCAGAGCCCACTCTACCTGAGCCTTTCATTTTTGAGACTGATCTAGTTATTGTTCAAGAGGATGTTGTAGTACCAGAGCCATCTCCTCAGCCTGAGCCATCTGCACTAGTGTCGGACCTGCCTCTTTCTCAGGATCCATCATCTGCACCAGCACTGGACTTGAATGAGCATGCATAGGATCATTGATAGGATCAGGATTTTTATTTCCATGCTTTTTGAACAGTTTTATTATTATCTCGTCTTTAGTACATTTTATAATTTAGATTTATGTTTATGTTTCAGTCTTAAGATTTATGTTTATGTTTCAGCTTTTAAATTTCATATTTATGTTTATGTTTATGCTTATCCAGTGGTTGATTCTTGATTTTGGAATTCAGTGTTTGTGATTGGTTTGAATTGATCAATTATATGATGTGAGTGAATTGAAATGCTTAAATCATATGCTTTGAATAAGCATGCAGTCATTAGAAGAGAAAGAACATGGAATTAGGATCATGACTGAAAATGTTAGTTGGTTTGTCAGGTTGGTTATGAAGGAACACGTTAGCCACAACCCGGTGAGAGTGTGATCTTTAATTGTGAGAGAACGACTAGCAATAAGTAATGGTTTTTGCATGAATATCTGAATATGGAATGAATGCATGAGTTTGAAGATGATGAAGGCCATGTTTTTATTGAAAGTAGCCACTTAGCCAAAAAGCTTACCTTGTGTGTAAATGATTTATCCCTTGCACCCAGTTTGAGCTGAAAGTATGTTTGTTTGATTGAACCTTGAGCTTGTACAACTTATCTCCTTACCTTGTCTTAGGTTGTAGGAGAGCATCATTCATGAAAGGAAAAATTTGGTTCCAAGCAATTTGCCCCAAATTTGGGGAGTTTATTGGGTGAAAGCTTCCAACGGTAAGAAATAATAGCACACACAGGAGTTAATAAGCAAAACAATGTGTTAAAAAAACTGTAAGTAGTAAATAAAAATAAAAATGTATGTTGTTATTCAAGAAAAAGAAAAGCTAAGTGCGGAAAGGCAAGTAATAGAGCTGGAATAAAAAGAAAGAGGTTAATCTATGGTTGAATGCTCTCCTAGAACTTAAGTTTTGCATGCTAGAAAAACCATGATTTGTTTGCAGCCCAGCCTCATTACAAGCCTAGTAAAAGTCCTTCGAATTCAAGTTTGTGTGTTCTTGACTGTATGGTATGAGATGAAGTGCAAAGATTTAGACTTATGTTGTTGGTTGTTGACTGATGGATAGCCTAAACACTTGTGCTTGAGTGAAATAGTGATCGTGAGGCTTTGGTTGATGATCCTTCCTTGATATCTGTCATTCCTACTAACTTATCTCAGTTGTGTTTCTTAATAATCATGTTCATGTCTTCGAAAAACTGCATGTCTTGTCAGAAGTTGCTGATGGAAACATTGAATGCCATTCATGTCTTGTGATTGAATTCTTTGGAATAAAAACATTTGTGAAGAACCACTGTGAATTTTTATCACTTGAGGACAAGTGAACTGTTCTTTCTTTGCTTGAGGACAAGCAAAACTGTAAATTTGGGGGAGTTTGTTAGTCATCATTTATGACTAACTTTGGTATAGAAATTTTTTCCAAAATGTATATAAATCTCCCAATTTATGGTTCCTTTTGGTAGGATTGTAAATAAAATTGCTTTGTTTTGATCTCTGCTCAGTAGAAGCCTCTTTACATGAAATTAATGTTAAATTTTCTTTAATTTCAGGCAAAAAGGAGCTATTTTGAAGAAATGCCAAAGGAGTAATCACGCTAAGCGAGCTTAATGCGCATCAACGGCTAAGCCCAGCACCAGTGCGCTTAGCGAGTAAAGGGGAATCTGGAAAGACATCTGCTACACAAGCACACGCTTAGCATGTTACCAGCTCGCTAAGCGAGTCGCCTGTCGCTTTCCAGGCTTAGCGCGAGATTGGCACTAAGCTCAAATTCACTTACTCGCGCTAAGCGCGAGAATGGCGCTAAGTGAGACGTCGAGATCAGGAAGCCCTTTTTAAGCCTGATTTGCACAGAATTAGGGGGGGAGCTAAGAGAACGGTACACTACTCAAAGGCCTGAAGAGTGTGAATTTTAGAAAGCGTAGAGTAGAGCAAGGGGCCAAGTTTTCATCTTTTAGGTAGATTAGTGAGTTTTTGAGAGATTGTGAGATTCCTAGAGGTGAAGGAGACATCCCCACTCCTTTGTAAGCAAGCAATTTCTCTTGATTCCTCTTCTTCAGTGTAAAAGGAGCTTCCTTGCCATGAAAGGCTAAAACCCTCAGTTGGGGATTCTTATTGAGTAGTTGATGCAAAATTTTTTTCATATCTAATTAAGGCTGTTTTATGTGTTCACTGCTTCTATCTATGCTTATTGTATGCATGCTTGTGGCTTGATCACCCATTTGTGTGTGCTGTTAGGGACTTTAGCATTGGGAAATGTACTGTTTCCTTAGAACTTGATAGAGCAGGGACTGAATAACTGCATTGCTATAGTGTGCAGGGTTTTAGTTTTCTTTATTACACTGTGAGTGTAATGCTATTTAAATTAGGCTAAGTTCAACAAGAGGGATCTGTGAACGAAGTTTTATTTAAATTAGTCCAAACTCAAGAGGAATTGGTGTTTGGTATTTTTGTCCTCAACATAGAACACAGGAACATCTTTAATTGCATCAAATTACTTAGTAGGAGGACCCAACGCCTTTAGATATTTGTTTTCACACTTACTTGTTCCCGTTTATTGCTTTTACTTAGGATAGAACATACTTTTGCTTTAATTCACAATCATTAATTTCTGTTTGCAAATGCCTGCTTACTTAACAAAACTTTGCTAAATGAACAAGTTCCTTGTGTTCGATACTCGGTTTATTCCATTTTAATTATTTTACTTGGCGATCCATTGCGCTTGCCGGTAAGACCACTCCTATATAAAAACAAGTAATACCAATTTAGAAGAGGAAGTAAACAAGTATTCTGGTCAAACACTTATATAGGCTTTAAAGTCCATATGTCTGTTGTTAGAAGATGTTGCTTCAATCTTCCTGTTCTATTGTAGAAGATTAGGTCACTTGAAGTAGGAATCCTAGCAAACTTTAGAGCTCTCAGAATATTTCTTAAGGAAAATCCCAACTCAACCATCCTTGTTTTAAGCAAATTATAACCATAATCCAATGTTTCACATTTGTATGAGCTTTCATGCACTATCAAGAAGATTCTCAAGTCATGAAAGACATTGTACTATAGTCAAATAAGGGATAATTAGGCTTGATAACACTTGACCAACTTATTTGTTTTATTTACTTATTTGGGCAGAAGTAAGTTTAACAAGATCAAGAACAATAAATAATTTAACATGGCTATAAGTTATGGGTATGAACATAAAAAAAGTAGTCTTAATTGCATTTTTATTCCTGCGAATATCAAAATTTTGAGATTTTAGTCCTTTAGGTTTTAATTGAGTGAATTGAGTCCTATAAGTATTCTAAATATGTGGTTTTAGTCTCTTGGGTTTTAATTGGGTTCATCAAGTATTGTAATGGTATAATTTTAGTCCCTCTAATTAATAGACCAACATCATTCTTGTTATTATTATATATAAAATGAAATATACTTAGGGGAATAAAATCGAACAATTATAATATCTTGAAGACCTAATTGACACAATTGAAACAGAGAGGCCAAAATTGCACAATTACATACAATACCTAAGGAACCAAAAATGAAACTAGGAAAAAGAATTTAAAAATCAAGTTGGACAAATTGATATGAAGGAGATTGACAATAACAATGAAGGGTTGAAGCATCAAATAAGTAGAGACATATTTCTTATGTATGTGTTAACACCTAAAAAGTTAGCTGTCGGAGCCATAATTGCTGATTGGTTATGGCTCGCACAAGGAAGCCAGTTGAGGCGGCTAACATGACCCAATTGGGGTAAAATGGTAAAATAAATAGGGCAAAATGCTTTGGATAATGTGTGGACCATCTTAGAAGATGTGGAAATCAACTTGAGGAGCAAGGAAATAGTTAAGGAGATGTTAACCATGATTTCCTAGATTGTAGGGATTAATGGATAATGCTTCAGCTTATGTAATCGCTAGTCAATCATTATAAACAAGGCCTATCACATTGTAGAAGAGACACATAAATCAATACACAAAAACCCAATCATTTTTTTGTTTAAGTCCAAAATCCTTGGTGTTTTAATTGTGACAAACCTTTTGAACACAAATCATAATTCTTCTGAGTTTATGCCTACTAATGAATTTGCTTAAGTTATTCGGAAAAGAAAAGTTCTGTAAATAACAACAATTGAAGTAAACTCAGGGTTGTCATGAGTTAATCAGATAGGAAGATAAGTTTGAAAGGTCAAAAGAAGACTCCAAGCATCATTGGTTGTGTACTGTAATGAAGAAATCAACATGCTCATTTCATGGAGAAGAAAACTTCAAGCCATGATAAGTAATCATCAACTAAAGGACAAGAAGAATGTTGCCAACATGATGATCCACACAATGAATGACATGAAGAACAACATTGTCGCAACACACTTAGAATGGAATTTCATTAATAGGATGAGTTCATTCTGGACGTTGTATCTGGAGTTTGAGAAATGCAATTGAGTTGTTATAGGTGGCTATGGAAATATTAAAGAAAGATATTCAAATTTCATGAATAAGTCGTGGCCTGATACAACCTGAATCATAGAAAAAATTGAGCCTGAAGTTGTAGACGTAGGTCTACTAGGACAACTTGATATGTGTGCAGTAATTTGAAAACTACATGAGATAAAAAAGTGAATTTGATATTATCTTAGTGGCTATGGAAATCTAAGAGAAATATATACATCTTTCATGTAGAAGTCATGGGCTAATAAGGCTTGGATCTTGGAAGAAACTGATCATGAAGATAGAGATGTCATTTTGTCCTTACAATTTAGCACAATTGCAATTCTTTGAAGTTTTCTTATGCTGTAGTGATCCAAATGACATGAGATCAGTGTCTCAATTTCCAGGATATAATTCTCTACAATTTTTATGAAGACATAAAAAGCTAGTTAGGTCATTCAAAGGGTAAAAAAAAATAGAAAATAGTAGCAACCATAACATGCTACAACAAGCTTACACCAAAATGTTTGGAATACCAATCTATTGTGTCATTTCACCAAAGTATTTCTATAAGATGAATATTTAGTGGTTTTCCATCTACATGAAAGAACTATCTCAAAGAAAAACATCAGATGCAAGAAAGTTATGCAAGCCAACATATCTGCAAATGAAAGATATGCAAAGAGTATAATATAGTGAGTGTCCCGATGAGTTCAAAACAAGCTCATAATGGATGTCTCAACTATGCTTTCAAGTGAGAAGCTTAAGAAAATTTGAAAGAATCCCATATGTTGATGAAGTTAATGCTTCTTGATGAAGTTAGTGCTTCCCTTTGAAGATCTCAATCTTACCATGTTGTAAAGACATCAAGAAAGCCTTACTCTAAAGATTTATCAAATGCTACATTGAGTAGACAACATCATAATGAAGTTGTTTCAAAGTCAACATCAGAATGGTGTACTTGAGAGCTTTGAGAATGAGAACATTAGAATGATACTGTTAGTCGTCTTATACGATTAACTTTTGTATAGAAAACTGTGAATGTATGTATACATGATTTTGATGATGTCAAAAGAAGAATCAAACAAAGTTGCTTCAAAGGATAAGCATGGCTTCAAGATTAATACAAGATTGCTTCAACAAACAAAGCCTTGCTTCAAGATTAACTCAAGATCAAGCCTTGCCTTAAAACAAAGTGCTTTCAAGACATTCAAGGCTCTGATAATCGATTACCAGGTAGTGTAATCGATTACCAGAAGACAGGGTTGAGAAATAGCTGTTGAAAAGGGTTTTGAATTTGAATTTTCAACATGTAATCGATTACCATATGTCTGTAATCGATTAACAGCAACGAAACTCTTGAAATTCAAATTCAAAAGGCATGACCCTTCAAATTATAACTGTGTAATCGATTACACAAACATTGTAATTGATTACCAGTGGAGAGTTTTTCAGAAAATATGCCAACAATCACATCTTTTCATTGGATTTGTGAATGGCCATCAAAGGCCTATAAATAGGTGACTTGGGCACGAATTTTAAGAAAGAGTTTTGCTGGTCCAGAATGTCTTATGCTCTCAAAAGAAAATGAGAGAGATTCTAAGAGAACTTCATTGTCAAATGCTCTCTCAAGAACTCTTGGGCAAACACTTGCAAATCCATTAAGAGTTCATCCATGGATCTTTATTGTAATATTCTTCTCTTGAAGAGAGAATTCTTCTTCCATTCTTCTTACTCAATGAAATTGATTAAGGGACCGAGGGTTTCTTGAGTTGTAAGGATTCCTGAACACAAGGGATGAGTTGTCCCTGTGTGGTTCAGAAGTTGTAAAGGATTTTACAAAGATAGTGGAAATCTCAAGTGGGTTGCTTAAGTACTGGACGTAGGTACGGAATTTGCCGAACCAGTATAAAACTGTGTTTGCATTCTCTCTTCCTTTATCTTATTTATTTTTGGTCTTTCATGTTTAAAGAAAATGATTAAATTGATTGTTGCTTCTTCTGCATTCTAAGCCTATCCCTCTTAAGTTATTGAGGCCACAAGGTTGAACAAAAACTTTTGCAAAATATGTATAGTTTTCCCTAATTTATAGTTCTTTTGTAGGAATTGTAAATAAAATTTTATGTATTTTGATCTCTGTCATTAGGGTCTCTTTTATTGGAATTAATGTTAAAATCTGTACAATTTCAGGTAAAAAGGAGCTGATTTCTTGAAGTGCCAAAGTGATTGTCGTGCTAACCGAACTTAGTGGGCTTAGCGCGTATCCATTGCTAAGCATGGCTTCAGCGTGCTTAGCATGAAGAAGGAATCTGGAAGAGCACCTAAATCGAAGCAGCGCGAGATCAGCTCGCTAAGCGAGTCGTTCGTCTCTTGCGAGGCTCAGCGCAGCATTGGCGCCAAGCCCAAATCTACTTACTCACGCTAAGCGTGATAGTGGTGCTAAGCGTGACGGTGCAATTTCAGAGCCTATTTAAAACATGAATTGTCAGAATTAGGGTAAGAAGCAGAAGAAAGAAGAAGGACGAAATTATTACGCTTTTGCACAAAATTTTACACACTCAGAGGAGGAAGCAACAGTAAGGAGCCTAGGGTTCATCTTTGAGCAAGATTAGAGAGTGTTTGAGTGATTGTGAGGTGCCAAGAAGAGGAGAAGGGATCCCCCTTCCTGTGTATGCAACAATTTCTCTGTGTTCTCTGTCTAATTGTAGAAAAGGCCTCCTTGTTATGCCTTGCTAAAACCCTAGTTGGGGATTTCTAATGAACAGTTGATGTAAACACTTTTCATATCTAATTAAGTGTGTTTTATGTGTTCATTGCTTCTATCGATGCTTCATTGTTGCATGCTTTTGATATGATCACCCATTGGTGTGTATTGTTAGGAACTTTATGATGCAATCCTACCCCCCAAGGGCATTGGATAGAAGACTCCAAGAAGATTGGGCCAGAGATGCAAGAGAAGGCCCTAGGGTTCTCATGAGCCTTAGGGTAGATTTCGGGCCCATGGGCTAAGTATGAGCCCACTTATCTTTGTACATATTAGATTAAGGTTTCATTATTTTTGGGCCTTGTATTTAGGGCTCCATAATGTAGGTAGGGTACCCTAGAAATGTAGGATTTTTCAGCCCTTGTATTTTAGGGCACCTAGACTAGTTTTTGTATTAGGGGTTGTTTTGTAATTTCACATGCATTAAGTGAATATTTGATGTGTGTGTTGGGAAATAAATTTAATTGAATTGGGAGAAACCCAATCCATCTAAATTTTAGAGGGGGAGGTGAGCATTTGCTTGCTACACCCCAATGCCACATCATATAATCACACTTTGTGCATGTCCTTCATGCTTTACATGCTTCATGACACCTAAGCACACTTAATGGAGAATCTTGGACTTGATATTGGATTAGTGGGATGAACCATATATGAAATTCACTAATCCTAATTAGTGAAATTTTGGCTCCACAAATTCAATTTCAAATTCAAGTGAAATTTGAATAGAAATTCAAATTTCCCTCCAATTTTGTGTGACACTTATGTTATAAATAGAGGTTTTGTGTGTGCATTTTTCCAAATTTGATCATTTGAAAATTAAACTTTAGATTTCAGAACTCTTTTAGAGCACAAAATTTCGTGCTCTTCTTTTCCTCTCCCTTCATTCATCTCCTTCTTCCTCCAAGCTCTTATCCATGGCCTCTTATGGTGGTGAGATTCTTCTAGACTCATCTTCTCCTTGAAGTGGCGTCTTGTCTCTCTCTTCCTTCTCCATTACGCCACCATTCATCTTCCAAGAAGCAAAGGAATCCATTGATGAAGAAGATCCTAGGTCTACAAGCTCCAATGGAGCTTACATCATGTGGTATCAAGAGCATTTTCATCTAGGTGATGCTCTTTTGCTTCCTCTATCTTTTATTTAAGTGAATTCTCTTTAATTCCTTGTTCTTCATCTTATTCTCCATATATATCCTCCATTGTCTTTTGGTTTGGTGCTATTTAGAGTAGATTAAAAAAAATAAACCAATTAAATCTTAGATCTACACTTGTTCTTGCATTTCTATGATTCAAATTTTGTAGATCTACTCTTGAATCATGTTTTTGTGTTGATTTTAGGTTCTATCATTTTCATTCATAATATTCTTGTGTTGAAACTTAGATCTAAATTTTCTTCCAAAATATTGATTAGAAAAAAAAACACAAAAATCAAAGTGTAAATCACTTAATCCATGTTGTCTTGGAGTCATGTTTAGTCATAGTAATTGTCACATTATGTTCTAAGTTTGTGTTGAATTTTTATTTTGTTGATTGAATTATAGATACATTTGTTCATGTATTCTTGTCATTCTTATCCTATCTTTTGAATTTTGAGTCTAATTAATGCATGTTATTTAGTTCATAACATGTTTTAAATCAATTCCTAGAAGTAGTCTTGTTGTTAAACTCTTTTTTTGTTTTCTAAGTTTCCTACAGGATACCTATGATGAAGTTGAGTTGTGGCTGGATTTGTGAATAAAAATATGTCTTAAGCTCTCTTGAATTGTGTTATTCAAGATAATTGAGCATAAGAAAACAAAAATTGTAACTATCCAAGCCTTAAGCAACATAAACACTACTCTAGATTTCTAGGTTGAAATCGCTGGTGCTGGCAGCTTGAACATACGAAATTTTATAAATTATTGGGAATTGGTCACTAAGTTTTTTGAGCTGAAAATTTTACTGAATTTTCTAGACATCTGGACTAAAATTATGAAAAAAGAACCAAGCAATTTGGATTAAAGGAAAAAAAAATAAGAAAAATCACACAAGTTGACAGAAATATCAGTGTCCAGGAAAAAAAGTGAAAGGGAAGTGTGCTTGTTGTTTTGGCTCAAAATTTGTTCTATAATTGGTGCCTATTTTATACCAATCCTAGTTCTGAAATTTCAATTGAAAATTAGTGTGAAAAACAAGTTCCAAAACTAGAGGTTTCTTGAGTCTTTTTATTTTGGTTTTTTTTACTCTACTCTAGAGTCATTCTAAGTTTCTCTTTGAGTCCTAGCTTTCTTTTATGTGCTTTAATTGTTGAAAAATTCCTGAAAATTTGTCTTGTTAAAACTCTATTGGTTTAGCTTTCATTTCATTTTTTGGGTCTTTGGTTATTGCTTGTCTCTTTGTTTCCTTGTTTGTGAGTTGCCATATAGGGAATTGGAAAGGAGGATTGGTGTCATCCCTTGAAGAATTTGAGTCAAGAAGCAAGGGGAAAACAACCTTAAGAGCTATTGGACTAAGAAGCACTCCAAATTGAGTGAATCACCAAAGAGAGAACAATCACCAAAAATTGAGAACCTTTTTGTAATTTTTTTAATTGAGAATTTACTTACCTTCATTGCTTTCAAATTTTATAACAAAAAGGCCTTTCATTGGAAGTAAGTTGGGAGCCTCCAATAGGTCACCCTACTTCCATTTGTGTGTAATACTTTTAGGCAATTTTTCTTTAGGATAGTGAGTATTTTGTTGGAAACCTTAAATGAGGTCATCCAAACACTCTTAGGATCCGCCTAGTTTACATTTCTTTCACTTTAATTTCTTGCTTACTTTCATAGTTTATTTTCTTTACTAGCCACACCTAATTTATCTTGTTATTGCATAATACTTTCTTCTTTCTTATCAAGCTTATCTTGAGTTCTTTTGGAACCTTAGCTTTTACCTTTTTTTACTAACCTCCAACAAGAAAGAACCACAACTTAGGAACCAACATGAGTCATCATTCATCTAGTGTTAATGGTGTGGCGTCCCTAAATAATGACTGGTTTAATAGTAATAAATCAAATCGCAGAAACCATGGGAAATTTTTTTTCTTTTCTCTCTCTCTTTTTTTTCCGCATTGTTATTCATTTCACGGTAATTAAATTCAAAAGGAAAATTATCACTATATAGTCCTGAATGGCCAGTTCACAACTCTATTCGGATTCATTTCTTTCTGATCACTTATAACCTCCAAACTATTTTTCTCTTTCAAAAATACACCAGCCATCATTTTAGGTCGTCACGTAAGAAATAATAAGGTGCGGTCGGTAAACTCTTTTCAAATAAAGTTCGTTAACATTTCTTTTTCAAATAACAAGATAAAACAATTGTTTTTATCATCTAAAACTTTCCAAAATATGGGAGTTTGCAAAATAGCACAGTGACATCCAGAGCAAAGGTAACAACTGTGGTGGCTTCAGCCACAATATATACAATCATCAACATTTCTATACAATTGGTCTACCCACCCAAAAATCAAAAGACTAAACCTAGCAGTCTGAACTAGATATACCCACCCACAAAAAGTATGTATGCCTAATCTAAGGAGCCATCTGCTATGATGAAGAGTCGTCACTATTCGCTGTCCCTCCAGGGCCAAGCTCCTCTGTAGAGTCTGCCTCAGATGCTGACATAATATCCTCTGGAGAATCAACATCAGGGAGTGGGTCCTCATCACCCTCTGGGAAGTCAAGGGCATCCACAGCAAGTTCAGGAGGTAACTCCTCTGGGTCCTCTTCAAGATCCTCTTCAGAGGATGACACCTCTATCACTTGAACTGGCTCCACTAGTCGATATGGAGTAGGTGTAGGTAGTATCCACTCCACAGGCTGCTAAAGTGTGCGTGCAGGTTGCTCCGGATGTACTAGCAAAGTAGCAGTGAGTCGAATTGTGCCACGGAATCGGCACCTCTCATTGCCTTCGAGGGTCTCCCAAACACCCTATAGGCACTCCATCACAACGCGATCATGGATCAACTGTGCTGCCATCGCGATCTACAAGAGATGAAAGAAAGAGGGTAGACTCTTTCACAAGAAATCTAACTACACAGGTAACAATACACTGCGCCCCATAACGGCTATGCATAGTCAAAATGTCTTTTTCAAGGGATTTCCTCTCTGGTAATCGATTACCAAAGTATGTAATCGATTACCAGTGCCCAAAAATGAATTACACAGCCTTTGTACATTGGAACCTAAAAGTTACACTGTGTAATCGATTACACATAAATGGTAATCGATTACCAGTAGCATATAACACTGTGTAATCGATTACACCCCATTGGTAATCGATTACCAGTAGCATATAATACTGCGTAATCGATTACACCCCATTGGTAATCGATTACCAGAAGCTATTGAACGTCCTGTTTCAATTTTTAACCCCTATAATCGATTACCCATGAATGGTAATCGATTACCAGAGGGTATTTTTCAAATAACACCCAAGATAAATAGCTGGCCAGCCGCCACACAAGCCTCCTTGCTTTGTGGACTTTGTTCTTTCATTGGTTGACTGCCAGGAGCTCGCCTGCTTAGGTACGTCACAGGTTCTCACTGACTGACTATGCCCGGGTTGGGTCGGGATTGGCCAAGCTTGGTTTTGGGCAATAGCACCCCACCTGACGTCCCCAAGGTCTCCTGACCCCCGCGACATATCTCCAGGTACCACTCTGTGGTCAACAAATAAAAGTAGGAAGACTGACTCTTCCACGCTTTCTCACATCAAGCTTATTGGATTATGGGGCACCCGTCATATGTGGTACTAGGTGGCGATCGGGCGATGGCACAAATCAACTATCCCATTTCCACAAGCCAGGCATAAGCACACCTTCCCCAGTTGCCCACCTTTAAATTTAGCTCATGTGCACGTACGTAGCCTTCTCCTCATTCCTCTCAGCACCGAGTCCCCATCAACCCCTCCAAGCTTTCACAATATCCAAACAATTCAATTCCATTTGTCATGAAATTACCTTACACAATGAAAAATAGAGTGGAGGCAGAATCTTTGCACAAGATTCATTCAAATTCCACAGTGTTTTTCCTACCCTCATACCTCAGCAAAATCCTCTTCGTTCCAATTCGTTAACTATTGGATCGCCTTGAAAATTTAAGTGGGGGTTCCTAATACAGAACTCTAAATTTTGACCGTTGGGATCTGCTAGAAAATTTCTAGAACACGAGATGTACTACCTTTCCCATGACTAGCACTGCACAACCATTTTTTTGCATAATTTGGCAGTTTTGCTGCACAATTTAATAGCTTTTTCTGCATAATTTTGCAGATTTCGAAATCAAGCTTACATGCATCCAATTCCACTCAAATTGGATCCTACAAGTCCTAAACCATGTATAAATCATGTTCAAGCCAAAAACAAACTTCAAACCAAGGTAAAGCAAATTCTAGGTATCCAAAACCCATCAAATTTAGTGAATTTTCAAGGTTTGAAAGGTGAAAATGAAAATTGGGTAATTTTGGGGTAAACTCTCATCTTCATCAAGTCTATAACATTGATTTAGACTTGCTCAAACTGGTTTTAAGGTGAAATCTCCACCTATTCAAATTTTGACCTCTCAACACCCAATTTACTCTATAAATGGCTCTTTTCTTTCACATTTGTCACTCATTTTCCTCATTTTCTCTGACCAAGCTTTTTTACAAGTCCTAATTGACATTCTAAACTAGAATCAACTCACTTTAGACTCCAATTCCCACTATCCCCAAATTTGGCTTTTTAACCCTCAAAATCTCACACTTTTCCACCTACAACACTACCATTCTCACATTTAACTCTAAGTTAATTCTCCTCATCCTCCCTACCAGTTTTCTATCAACATTTTAAGCATACATATATCACAAAGCATCATTATTAAACCCTAAATCAACATGGGTAGTTTTGCTTACATCAAACATGTCAAGTTTAGCATAATTTCAACAATTTCCTTCACAAACAACTACCCTAAGGCAATAACCTAGTAGAACTACCCATTATAGCTCCCAAAAACCCAACACCCACAAATTTCAAGTGAGAAGAAGTCCACCCTTACCTGAAATTTAAGACCCCACGAAGTAGGGGTAGGCTCCTAGACTCCGAAAATAGCTTTTTCTTGCAATTTAGGGTAGAAATGAAGAGGAATTTGGAGCTTCAAGAAGGACAACAATAGAGAAGAAGAAGAAGAAGAAAAAGCATTGTGGAGGGAGAAAAGAGAGCTGCTGAAATTTTCTGAAGAAAGAGAGAGAAGATTTGGATTTTTATAAAAAAATGATTTTTCTTTTTTTTTCATTTTTTTTAAAAAAGCAAATGCCACATGTCCTATTTTAAATGGGAGCTAAAAGGGTCCACTTTTTCCTTTGATTTGAACTCATACTCAAGAAGAAGAAAAAATTGGACCTTTTTGGATGCTAAAATCCTGCCTCGGTTTGCGTGCCGCCTCTCTGGTTCCAGTTCCTCGCGTTTCTCTGCACCTGAGCGTGGTTCAGAGGTTGGTTTTGTTAAATTTTAAGTTGCACGCAAAACAATAATCTTTAGACTAATTAATTGTGAATTAATCTATAACCGTCCAGTTATGGGTTACTCTTTGTTAATTAGTCTAATCCGCATATCTTTCCCCCAATGTACATACTTCTACCAAGAATATATATATATATATATACACTGAACAATATATATATATATGATTATTTAAATGTAACACTTACAAAATTCTGGGTAGAATTTCTAGGATGTCACAAATGGCAAGGGTACTAGTCATAAGGACCCTCTATCTAGAATGTTAGATGAGTTGAGTTCCCTCAAGTTATCAAAAGAAAAAGGAAAAGAGAGGGTAAAAATAAATCAAGATGAGAGGGAACAAATAAGGGAAGAAGAAAGAAGGAAAATACTAAAAGAATTAAGAAAAGAAAAACATGCCTCCTATAGTAGTCATAACTCTTGCAAGAGCCTAAGTGAGGAACTTCGTGACTATTATGAAGGAAGGCATAGGTCAAATCTTAGACCTCACTCCCATATGAGAGAAAAGGAAAGAAAGCCTCAAGAGGCTAACATTAACCTCACATACTTCTATGGGAAGGACAATGTAGAGGCTAACTTAGATTGGGAAATAATGGTAGAACAACAACTTAAAAGGAATTCAAAATCTTATGGCTCTCACTCTTATCCAAAGAAGATTCAAGGCCTACAAGCTCCAATGGAGCTACATCATGTGGAGCAACAACTTAAAAGGAAGACCAAGGCAAAGGCATCTTAGGGGTCACACTTTCTAAGCCCAAAGATGATAAGGGGAAGACAATAGAAAGGCAACCCCTTAAGGCTAGTATGCAAGAGAAGACTAGATTTATAAAGTGCTTTAAATGTCTTGGAGGAGGACACATTACTTCTCAATGCCCCACCTATAACACCTTGAAATGTTTATAATTATAAATCAATGATTGATTGTGTTTAGCTTGTTGTTTGAATATATGTTTGACTTGAATGATTTGAAATATGACTTGAATTATTCATGTGTGAATTTCCTAATGTGGATGTTGAGTTATGTGGAGTTTTGTTGAGCAAAGTTGAAAGTATGAGATTTTAGATTTTACTAAAACCTAGTTCAATGAAATTGCGACACCGGATTCTTTTACCATTGGATCGCCTTCATATTGTATCTAGATCTCTCTAAGATATGTTTCTACAGTCTGACCGCTGGGATTTTGAAAACAATAACTTTGGTCTCCCGCTAAGCGAGAATGGCGTGCTAAGCGCAATTCCAACTGAGGGGAACTGCGTTGAGCGACCCAAAGCTGCGCTAAGCCTAATTCCAACCAAGGGGAATTGCGCTGAGTGGCCCAAAGGTGCGCTAAGCGAGCCCTAGTGCAGAGGGGGCTGTGCTAAGACTAAATTCTTGTGCTAAGCGCAAGAAGTGGGCTTCGGCTTAGCGCGACAGGTCCACTAAGCAAAAGTTGCAGATTATAAAAACGTCCTTAGCGTGAAAAACACGATTTTCACTCTCCTCTTCTCCAAAAATGCCACCAAACCCTAAAATCTCATTTTTCACCACCCAAGACCACCGGTGGCCGCTATGAGCCGCCGTTACTTGCCGTTGAACCCCCACACCAAGAGGAACACTATAATCGGAGCGGAATTCTCAGAATCCTCCTCGAAGATTCGATGGAGAAAATCCCTCAATCCTCCATTTCAAAGTTTCTCTGAGGTAATATTGACTTCTAAGCCTTCTCCTAGCTAGTTTGGGTTCCTCTTAGTGCCTCTTATGTGTTGGGTACCACAATAAGATGTTTTTACACTTCCTTTGAAAAACCCTAGAGAATGAGACATTGTAAAAGTTATCTTTTTATAACATTGAGGTTATTTTTGCGACATTCACTGAACCCCAGTCACATTGGCATGATCAGAATTTCAAAAAGATGTTTCTTTTCTGTAGAACCAAAAATACCCCTCAGCCCTTTATGTTTTGACAGTGGTATTTGACCCCAAATGTTGCCTTTGACCTTGTTTTTGAAACCAATGCTAAAATTCCTTCGTTTGGGCATATAGAGACTTGAGTTTGGAAGAACGAGCGTGAACGAGAGAGACCTCTGAGTAACGCAAAGAGGAACTGACGGAGAGATCACGATAGGTGAAGGGAGTTATTATAAAATTTACTGTTTTGAGACCATAGTTAGGGTTAGGGAACCTAGCTATGAGAATATCTGCCTGTCCCTGTTGCATGCTGATTTTCATTCAAGAAAACTACGTTTTTAACTAATGGGATGTGATACATTTGGTATTGATGTGAATGTTGGTTTTCAAGAAAAACTATGTTTTTAACAAATAGGATGCGATATATCTATTGTTGATGAATAACATTATTGTTTATTAAACTTGTGTTGTTTGAAGACCTGGGGAGTGTGAACTTCATGCATGAAAAATATATTTATATACGGAATGCAACTTATTGTTGATGTTGCTATTGGTGACTTTAACTGATATGTGGTGATGTTGATATTTACGATGATATTGATTTGAGATTGTTGGATCAAGTGGCCTCAGAATAATTAAGAAGGGGGGGTTGAATTAATTATTAATGTGCCTTGACTAAATAAAAAACTTATCCTTCTTAATGTTACTAGATTTAATTAGGCTTTACTACTAAGTTATGCAATTTAAACAAAAGTAAAGCATAAAAGAAAAGTACATAGCGGAAATTAAAGAGTGTAGGGAAGAAGAAGACAAACACAAGAATTTTATATTGGTTGGGCAACAACCCATGCCTACATTCAGTCCCCAAGCAACCAACGGTTCTTGAGATTTCTTTCAACCTTGTAAAATCCTTTACAAGCCAAAGATCCACAAGGGATGTACCCTCCCTTGTTCTTTTTGAACAACTAAGTGGATGTACCCTCCACTTGAACTGATCCACAAGAGATGTACCCTCTCTTGTTCTTAGTATAACAACCCAAGTAGATGTACCCTCTACTTGTGCCACAAAGGATGTACACTCCAATGTTTTAAGACAAAGAATTCTCAGGCGGTTAGTCCTTTGAATCTTTGTAAGGGGAAATAAAAGATATCTCAGGTGGTTAGTCCTTTGAAATCTTTTGTTTAAGGGGAAGGGAAGAATCAAAAGAATTCTCAGGCGATTAGTCCTTTGAATTCTCTTGGAAAGAAGGAAGGGAGACACAAAAGAATTCAAGCGGTTAGTCCTTCTATTCTTTTGGCAAAGGGAGAAGAGAAGAAATAAAAGAATTCTCAGGCAGTTAGTCCTTTGAATCTTTTGGCAAGAAAGTTCTGTATTGCTGTTTTTGAAATTCATGCCATGGTCACATATTTATAGTCATTTGATGACTCAAGTTAAAGTTTGTAACTCTTGGCAATTTCTTTAAAACTAATCACTTTAAAAGATTGTGACTCTTTTGAAAACTAGTCACTTAAAGGTTGTGACGTTTGAAAAACTCTTCAGAAACAAGTCACTTTAAGAATTGTGACTTTTGGTAATTTATTTTTCGAAATCAGTTACTGGTAATCGATTACCATCAAGGTGTAATCGATTACAGATCAACATATGTAACTCTTCATGTTTAAATTTGAAAATCAAAATGTTTAGAAACACTGGTAATCGATTACAAGTATTGTGTAATCGATTACACAAGTTAAAAATGATTTGAAAATATTTTATCACTAGTTGTGACTCTTGAAATTTGAATTCTAATGTTTTAAAACATTGGTAATCGATTACATGCTCATGGTAATTGATTATAGCTTTGTAAATCAGTTTTGAAAACAATGCTGGCTACTAGTAATCGATTACCAGAGACTAAAACTCTTTGGTAAAAGATTTTGTGAAAAATTCTTGTGCTACTCAATGTTTTGAAAAACTTTTTTAGTACTTATCTTGATTGAGTCTTCTCTTGATTCTTGATTCTTGAATCTAGAGTCTTGAATCTTGATCTTGATTGTTCTTGAATCTTGATTCTTGAAATTTGATTCTTGAAATTTGATTCTTGAATCTTGAATCTTGATTCTTGAAACTTGATTCTTGAATCTTTGGATTTTTCTTAACTCTTGATTCTTTGGCATCATCAAAATAATCTTGGAAGTCATTGCTTCCACAATCTCCCCTTTTTTGATGATGACAATCCTGAAATCAAGAGGATACATACAAGTTTTGTTCTACCATTCACTCATCTCTTTCTCCCCCTTTCTTTTTGAATTTATGCTTAATTTTAAAGCTTTTGAAAATATAATATCTTGATTTCTAAAATACCCATTTTTATTAATTTTTAAGCTTTGAAAATATAATATCTTGATTTCTAAAATACCCATTTTTCTCTCCCCCGTTGGCAACATCAAAAAGGCCAAAGTGCGTAAAACATGAATAATTTAAACATACACAAAGCATAATTTGTAAAACAAACATAAATGATTCTAAAACTTACATAAAGCATAATACTAAATACTTAAAACATACATAAAGCATAATACCAATTATATATATATATATATATATATATATATATATATATATATATACCACCCAGTCATATATCATCAAAATAACCAAGTCTAAGCACAAAACATAAACATCTAAGTGCAAAATAAATAAAAAAATCAACTTCAGTCATAATTAGCTAAGTACTAAATACTTAAAACATAACCAATGTTCAGAGAATAAATAAATAACATAATGTCATAAATTATTCACAAAACATAATAAAAGCATGTGTATTAAACAAGTCATAAGTCATCATAATATAGAACAAATCATTTGTCTAAGTCACTGGCATCTAGAAGTCCTAATTCTCTTCTAATGGTGTAGAAGGAATCTTTGGGTAGTGGTTTTGTGAAGATATCTGTGAGTTGATTTTTGGTATCTATAAATTCTAGAACACAATCACCTTTTAGGACATGATCTTTAAGAAAATGATGCCTAATTTCTATGTGCTTGGTTCTAGAGTGGAGAACTGGGTTCTTAGATATATTTATGGCACTTGTGTTGTCATATTTTATGGGAATGCGGTCTAATACAATCCCATAATCAGATAGTTGTTGTTTCATCCACACATATCATGGTAATTCTTTACTTAATTCAACTATTTTAGCATACCAATATAATTCTAACAAAATTCAATCATGTCAGATCATACATAATCATTTAAAACATAATCATAAAAAGAATTATAATAACTTTCAAACACAATCAAATATAATCAGTCATCAAGCATTTCAAATTAAATTAATTAAATTACCAACCAACTAACTATGCACAATAATTTCTATTCCAAAATAATATTCAAATTTCAATTTTTTTTTAAATTTCAAATTCTAACTTCCAACTTCCAGTAACTTCCATTTCCAACTTCCAACTTTAACTTCCAGTAACTTCCTCCAATTTCCAACTTCCATTTTCAAATTTTAACTTCCACTTCCAACATTCAAATTTTTAATTTCAAAACTTCCAACTTGTTGGATACAATCACCAAAGACAATAAAAAAACTTAATACAAAAATCAAAACTCAATTAATCAAATATATAATATAATCAATCAATCATACTAATAAACACTGGAATATCAATCAAGCAAAAACAAACACCTTAAAAAAAATCAATCAATCATGTATATTCAAATTCTTTAAACTAAATATAGTTAATTAAACATTGTAAAAACAAAATCCAACAATTTTGAAATTATTTTCAATTAGCCACAATAATAAAACTTAACTGAATGCAATGATCAAACCTTGAGATAGTTCAGATGTTACCTCTTTTGAGATATTGCTGATAATGTTGTCAAGAAAATGAATTCTGGAAGCTTTCCACTCCTTTGGAAGATCATTGTTTGCTTTAGTTTCATAGTCTTGAAAATCCTTATTGCTTTCATCTCTTTTCCTTTTGGAATCCCTTTCATGAGTATGCATCTCTTCTAAGAAATCTGAAACATCATCCAACACATCCTTTCTTGGAGAAATAACATTAGACTCATTAAAAGAAACATGAATGGATTCTTCAATAGTCATAGTTCTCTTATTTTATATTCTATATGCTTTACTATGCAAAGAATAACAAAGGAAGATTCCTTCTGGGAATAAGAAATTTGCTAAGGCCATTTTCTTGAAGTTGTTAAACTTTCTACAAGAAACCTGCTTTGATACCACTTGTTGGATCAAGTGGCCTCAGAATAATTAAGAAGGGGGGGTTGAATTAATTATTAATGTGCCTTGACTAAATAAAAAACTTATCCTTCTTTATGTTACTAGATTTAATTAGGCTTTACTACTAAGTTAAGTAATTTATACAAAAGTAAAGCGTAAAAGAAAAGTACACAGCGGAAATTAAAGAGTGTAGGGAAGAAGAAGACAAACACAAGAATTTTATATTGGTTGGGCAACAACCCGTGCCTACATCTAGTCCCCAAGCAACCAACGGTTCTTGAGATTTCTTTCAACCTTGTAAAATCCTTTACAAGCCAAAGATCCACAAGGGATGTACCCTCCCTTGTTCTCTTTGAACAACCAAGTGGATGTACCCTCCACTTGAACTGATCCACAAGAGATGTACCGTCTCTTGTTCTCAGTATAACAACCCAAGTAGATGTACCCTCTACTTGTGCCACAAAGGATGTACCCTCCAATGTGTTAAGACAAAGAATTCTCAGGCGGTTAGTCCTTTGAATCTTTGTAAGGGAAAACAAAAGATATCTCAAGAGGTTAGTCTTTTGAAATATTTTGTTTAAGGGGAAAGGAAGAATCAAAAGAATTATCAAGCGATTAGTCCTTTGAATTCTCTTGGAAAGAGAGAAGGGAGACACAATAGAATTCAGGCGGTTAGTCCTTCTATTCTTTTGGCAAAGGGAGAAGAGAAGAAATAAAAGAATTCTCAGGCGGTTAGTCCTTTGAATCTTTTGGCAAGAGAAAGAAGTGAATGAAGAAGAAGAGTAGCACAAGTTTTTGAACAATGATCTTTTCTTGGAAGAGAAAGTATTAAACTAAAACTCTTTAGAAAGATGAAGAAAAATGAATAAGAAAGTTCTGTATTGTTGTTTTTGAAATTCATGCCATGGTCACATATTTATAGTCATTTGATGACTCAAGTTAAAGTTTGTAATTCTTGGAAATTTCTTTAAAACTAATCACTTTAAAAGATTGTGACTCTTTTGAAAACTAGTCACTTAAAGGTTGAGACTTTTGAAAAGCTCTTCAGAAACAAGTCACTTTAAGAATTGTGACTTTTGGTAATTTATTTTTTGAAATCAGTCACTGGTAATCGATTACCATCAAGGTGTAATTGATTACACATCAACAGATTTAACTCTTCATGTTTAAATTTGAAAATCAAAATGTTTAGAAACACTGGTAATCGATTACAAGTATTGTGTAATCGATTACACAAGTTAAAAATGATTTGAAAATGTTTTATCACTAGTTGTGACTCTTGAAATTTGTATTCTAACATTTTAAAACATTGGTAATTGATTACTGCTCATGGTAATCGATTACAACTTTGTAAATCAGTTTTGAAAACAATGCTGGCTATTGGTAATCGATTACCAGAGAGTAAAACTCTTTGGTAAAAGATTTTGTGAATTGTGCTACTCAATGTTTTGAAAAACTTTTTTAGTTCTTATCTTGATTGAATCTTCTCTTGATTCTTGAATCTTGAGTCTTGAATCTTGATCTTGATTGTTCTTGAATCTTGATTCTTGAATCTTTGGAATTTTCTTAACTCTTGATTCTTTGGCATCATCAAAATAATCTTGGAAGTCATTGCTTCCACAAAGATGACGTTGTTAATGGTGATCATGTCAACATGAATTGATGTTATTATTGATGGTTATGTCAATATGGAATGAGGTTGTTGTGGTTATTGGTGATGTTATTGAAATGGAATGATGTTTATGTTGAGAAAGACATTGAAATGGAATGTTTATGATATTGGAAATGCATTGACAGGTGCATGTTGTGTATGTTCGTGGGGGGTGCATTGGCCTTGTCGGATGTCCCTTTTGTGGGAAAATGGAGTGGTTAAAGAATCTAAGCATTTTCGAGGGGATGCTTAGGAGCTTTAATTTATCCATGGTCATTATACTTGATGGTGCCCATGTTTCATACCTCATATGACACGGGAAATAGTATAAACTGTGGTAGTATGTACTTTGTACTAGGGGGTGTGTCACCTGGTAGGGAACTCCTTTTGGCCCCAGGTTGATCACCTAGGGGGAGGGAGTTACGGTGCACGACTGGGTGGCCTCGACAAATACTACATGGTTTCCTAAGTGAGGTGTCGTGTAGACACGCTTAGGGCTATTTCCTTGGTAATGGATACGGTACGTATCGCATTGCATCTAAGAGTTGTGGTCAGGTGCATGCATCATTCTGAGCAGTCTTGATTGGATCCATGGATGGATGATGAATAATTGTTGAATGTGTATGATGAATAATTGTTGAATGTGGGTGTTGAATAATGAATGTTGTGTAAGCTCATGATGTTTGCTTATGTTTTCTTCCTAATTGTGATTATTTGGATTTAACATTGGTTCTTTTTACAATGAACTCACGCTTGCAATTTTGTATTGTGTGGTTGATACCTGTGATGATCGTGAACCTTGTTCGTGGGAGCAGAATGACAGCAGTAGTGTGCAAGGATGAGATTCTGTTGAGGAGCCGCCAAGCCGATGTGATGATGTTGGGATTATTTTGGGGAGAGAGTTGTGTTTTGTTAATCAACTCCTCCATTGTGGTTCATGATTTCTTTTGTTGGAATAAGGATGTAAATCACAAATTTAATTATATCTACGAACTGATTTAATCTTCATTATGTGTATGATGTGTACTAAACTACTATATTAATATTCATGTATTCGGTTAAACATTGGTGCATGTTTGGGAACATATATATATATATATATATATATATATATATATATATATATATATATATTTATGTATGTATATATATATATATATTTGTGAAATTCAAATTTAGTATGATTTTCATAAGCAAAATAATGGAGTTTTCATAAAAGAAAGAAAAAGAATTTAATTTCTTGAGTCATTAGAGTGGTGGTATCATAGCGACGAGGCGGGTCGTTACATTAGTGGTATCAGAGCAGGTCAAACCTTTCGGCCAGTGAGTTGTGAGTTTGCTATGTTTTTCTGTGCATTCTCTGGTTGTTTTGTTGAATGCTTGATGTTGGTTGTTTGCTGATGTTTGATGTTCATTGTTTGCTATTAGCACTTACTCACTAGTTGTGTTCCTATGAGCTATAGAGATTTGATTGTTGTAGTCATATTGGATTTGTTTTTCTGATGTTTGCTATACCATGAGTTTCAATGCTGAGTCACGGGTTATCAGACTGGCCATCTGTATAATCTGTGATGGGCAATGGGATGATATGGCAAGCAATCAGAAAATACAAATGATGGAAAGTGGGTGTTAATGTCTTGAAGCATCAACTCTCCAAAGTAACCTAGTAGGAAATTGTGAAGGTTGTGATTTTGTGTGGTTCTTTGTTTGTGTGTATTCCTTCCAAGTCTGACTCCCAGGTGTGTATAGGGAGTGATGGCTAGACGGAATGATCGTGTGATAGCTAATGCCCTTCAAGCCTTAGCTTAGGCTATATGGAATCCAAACAGGGGAGAAGTTGGTGAAGCTGTTGAGTACCAGGGGTTGGACCGCTTCCAATGAAACAACCCTCCTTCTTTTAATGGAGGATACAACCCTGATGGTGCTCAGAATTGGATAAGGGAAATTGAGAAAATTTTCCGAGTTATGGCATGTCCGGAGGGGCAAAAGGTTGCTTTTGGTACACATACTCTAGTGGAAGAAGCTGAGTATTGGTGGGAGAATACTCGCCAATGCCTAGAGGCTGAAGGTCAAGATGTGACCTAGGATGTCTTCAAGAGGGTATTTTTGGAGAAATACTTTCCCAAGGATGTTAGGAACAAGAAAGAGATGGAGTTCTTAGAGCTAAAGCAAGGAAACATGACTGTAGGTGAGTATACAACCAAGTTTGAAGAGTTGGTGAGGTACTTTCCCCATTATCAAGGGAGGGATGGTGAAAGCTCCAAATGTGTGAAGTTTCTGAACGGCTTGCGACCTGTAGTGAAGCAAGCTGTGAATTACCAGGGTGTTCGTCAGTTTCCACTCTTGGTTAACATGTGTCGGATTTGGGAAGAAGACTCTCAAGATAGGGTGAGCTATTATAAAAGTATAGGTCCAATGAAGAACAAAAAGAATAGACCTCAACATCAGGGAAAGCCGTACTTGAACCCTCCTAACCAATATGGTAACCGCCCCTACAATCAGAAGACTGTTGCCATGGGATCTGTGGGTGGTAGTGGTAGGAAACCCAATACTTTCCCCACTCATATCATTTGTTACAGATGTAGGAAGCCAGGACACATCTCCTCAAATTGTCCAGATAAAGATATGATCTGTTTTAATTATGGACAAAAGGGACACATTCAAAGAGATTGTTCACGACTCAAGAAAGAGCAAAATGGTGAGGGTCGAATGGGCAAACTGGACATCCGAGGGCCACATGAAGAGTCTTTACCCTTAATGGTACTGAAGCTTCAAAATCCAAGGACCTAATCCAAGGTAAGGGTTTCATAAATGGGATTCCTTTACTTGTACTATTCGATTCTGGTGCAACCCACTCTTTTATGTCCCATTTGTGTGTAAGGAAATTTAAGCTACCCGTGTCTTCTTTAAATAAAAATTTGATTGTAGAAACCCCAACTAGTGGTTCTGTGTTAACTTCTGATGTGTGTTTGGACTGTCCTATGGAAATTTCTGGTAGAACATTCTTGATTGATTTGATTTGTTTGCCTTTGAGCTAGATTGATGTTATTCTTGGTATGGACTGGTTATCTTCCAACCATGTCTCGTTAAACTATTTTGATAAAAGTGTGGTGTTTGATGATTCTGGAGGTAGTAAGGATATGATGTTTATCTCTGTCAACCAAGTTGTGACATCTTTAAAAGAAGATGCTCAAGTGTACATGATCTTGTCTAGCCTGGAAATAGAGACAAAGGTTTCTATGTGCGACCTCCCTATTTTGAAAGAGTTTCCTAAAGTGTTTCCTGAGGATATATCTGGTCTGCCACCCGAGAGAGAGATAGAGTTTTCCATAGACCTAGTACCTGGTGCTGGACCCGTATCCATAGCCCCTTATAGGATGTCTCCTATAGTGTTAGCCGAGCTTAAGAAATAGTTAGAGGAGATGTTGGAGAAGCGGTTTGTGAGACCCAGTGTGTCTCCATGGGGAGCACCAGTGTTGTTAGTGAAGAAGAAAGATGGGACCATGAGGTTGTGTGTAGACTACCGCCAGTTGAATAAGGTGACGGTTAAGAATAAGTACCCTTTGCCTAGAATAGATAACCTTATGGACCAACTAGTAGGAGCTTGTGTGTTCAGTAAGATAGACCTTAGGTCAGGTTATCATCAGATTCGAGTGAAGTCTGAGGACATACCTAAGACTACTTTTAGGACCCGTTATGGTCACTATGAGTATCTAGTCATGCCCTTTGGTGTGACTAATGCTCCAGGTGTGTTTATGGACTACATGAATAGAGTCTTTTATCCTTACCTTGATAGTTTTGTGGTGGTATTCATAGATGATATTTTGGTATACTCCAAGACTAGAGAGGAACATGAAGAACATTTGAGGATTGTGTTGCATACCCTTAGGGACCAACAACTCTATGCAAAGTTGTCCAAGTGTGAGTTTTGGTTAGAGAAAGTTAGTTTCCTAGGGCATGTGATATCTCAAGGGGGCATAGCTGTAGATCCATCTAAGATAGAAGTCGTTCTTGAGAGGGAGAGTCCCAAATCTTTTTTTGAGATTAGGAGTTTTATGGGTTTGGCAGGATACTATTGGAGACTCATAGAAGGTTTCTCCAAGTTAGCTTTACCTTTGACTAAACTGACTCATAAGGGTCAAGCTTTTGTGTGGGACACCCAGTGTGAGCATAGTTTTCAGACCCTTAAGGAAAGATTGACAACTGCTCCAGTGTTAGTTTTGCCTAACCTGAGAGAACCCTTTAAGGTATATTGTGATGCATCAAAGATGGGTTCAGGAGGAGTGTTGATGCAAAATGGCCAAGTAGTGGCCTATGCTTCTAGACAGCTTAAGACTCATGAGAGGAATTATCCCACTCATGACCTGGAGTTAGCTGCTGTAGTTTTTGCCCTTAAGATGTGAAGGCATTACCTGTTTGGCTCCAAGTTTGAGGTGTTTAGTGATCATAAGAGCCTTAAGTACTTGTTTAGTCAGAAAGAGCTGAACATGCGTCAAAGGAGATGGTTAGAGTTTCTTAAAGATTATGATTTTGAGCTTAGCTACCATCCTGGCAAAGCCAATGTAGTGGCTGACGCCTTGAGTAGGAAATCCCTACATATATCGGCCTTGATGGTTAGAGAGATGGATCTCCTAGAACAGTTTAGAGACCTTAGCCTTGCATGTGAGGTTACTCCTAATAGTGTGAGATTAGGAACTTTGAGGATCACTAGTGAGTTACTAGGAGATATCAGGTAAGGCCAGAAGACCAATCCTTTTCTGAGGAACCAATTAGAAGCTATAGTGTCAGGAAGAGATAGTAGTTTCATGGTTGGATCGGATGGAGTCTTGAGACTTCAAGATAGGATTTGTGTTCCCAATGTGCCTGAACTTAGGAAGATGATCCTAGAGGAAGGACATAGGACTAACTTGAGCATACATCCTGGTGCTACCAATATGTATCAGGATTTGAAGATGATGTTTTGGTGGCCCAACATGAAGAGAGAGGTTAGTGAGTTTTTGTATGCATGTTTAGTCTGTCAGAAGGCTAAGATAGAACACCAGAGACCTTCCGGGATGTTACAACCCTTGGAGATACCCTAGTGGAAATGGGACAGTATTTCCATGGATTTTGTCGTAGGACTACCTAGAACCCCCAAAGGTTTTGATTCTATCTGGGTTATTGTTGACAGGTTGACCAAGTCTTCTCACTTTATTCCCATTAATATCATATTTTCCTTGGAGAAGTTGACCTCCCTGTATATTAGTGAGATTGTCAGGTTACATGGTGTGCCATCTAGCATAGTGTCTGATAGAGATCCTAGGTTTACCTCTTGATTTTGGGAGAGCCTGAACAGAGCAGTTGGAACCAAGCTTAGACTATGTTCAGCCTACCATCCTCAGACTGATGGCCAAACTGAACGGACCATTCAGTCCCTGGAGGATCTTTTGAGGGTGTGTGTCTTAGAGCAAAAGGGAAGTTGGGAGAGTTTCCTACCATTGATAGAGTTCACTTACAACAACAGTTTTCACTCTACCATTGGCATGGCTCCCTATGAAGCTTTGTATGGTAGAAGGTGTAGGACACCTCTATGTTGACTAGAGCCTGGAGAAAACCTCACCTTAGGACCTGAAGTGGAACAACAAACCACCGAGAAGGTGAAGTTGATCCAAGAAAGGATGAGGACTGCTCAAAGTTGACAAAAAAGTTATCAGGATAAGAGGAAGAAAGATCTGGAATTCGAGGTTGGTGAACGTGTATTCTTGAGAGTCACTCCATGGACTGGGGTTGGTCGAGCATTGAAATCCCAAAAACTCACACCTCGCTTTATCGGTCCTTTCCAAATTCTCAAAAAAGTTGGTCCTGTGGCATACCAAATCGCATTACCCCATTCAATTTCTAATCTTCACAATGTCTTTCATGTGTCTCAACTCCATAAGTATATCCATGATCCATCATATGTGGTCGAATTGGATGAGGTACAAGTAAAAGAGAACTTGACATATGAAACATTGCCTTTGAGGATCGAGGATAGACGAACAAAGCGCCTAAGAGGGAAGGAGATTCCATTGGTCAAGGTGATTTGGGGAGGTAAATCAGGAAAAGATGCCACGTGGGAATTAAAAAGTTAGTTGCAAGCCGCCTATCCATCCTTGTTTGAGTCAGGTAAATTTCGAGGACGAAATTTCTAAAAGGGTGGGAGAGTTGTAACATCCTGAAATGTTATTAATTATAAATCGATGTTTGATTGTATTTATTGTGTTGTTTGACTATATGATAGACTTGAATGAGTTGAAGTATGCATTGAACTAGTCATGTGTGAATTTATTGATATGGATGCTTAATTATGTGGAGTTTTGTTGAGCTAAGTTGAAAGTATGAGATTTTAGATTTTACCAAAACCTAGTTCAATGAAATCATGATATCGGATTCGTTAACCGTTGGATCATCATCAAATTTGTCTGAATATCCCTGTCATACCCTAATTTCGTCCGGGGACCATCCATTGTTGGGATGCGACCCTTGTTTGACCACTTCGAGGTACTTGGCACTCATCGTTAGGCGATTCGTGAAGTTCCGTGACATGCCGGAAGTCAAGAGAAAGCATTGTAGCACAATCCGTCGTGACATGCCAGAAATTAAAAGGAAGTGTTAGTGCGTAATCCGTAAAGTTCCGTAACATTCCGAAAGGCAAAAATGGGATGATTACGTAATCCGTAAGGTTTCGTAACATTATGGAAAGAAAACAAGCATCATTACGAAATTCGTAAAGTTTCGTAATGTTACGGAAAAAGAATCACAAAAAAAGGCAGGGGGTGTACTTAGTAAAAATGGGGGGTGCAAATAGCAACCAGGCCCTCTTGTGCCTTCCAGAAAATTCCTCCAAAAGGTGGTTGCTTCTGGAGGAAGCAACCTAGCTCGCTTGGGCGAGCTGGGTGGCAAGCATCTCCCCCATTTTCCTATAAATAGGGGGAGAGGTGAAGAGGAAAATTGTTCAGCCCTACTGGTAATTCGAGAATCACTTAAAATTAGTGAAAAAAATTGGTTTCGTGAAGAAAATCCAAGCCGAGGCGCTTCCGTAACGTTTCCGTGTGTGATTTCGCGAAGATTTTCAACCGATCTTCGACGTTCTTCATTCGTTCTTTGTCGTTCTTTGGTCTTCGACCAGTAAGTTCTCGAAACCGAACTTTTCAATTCATTCTATGTACCCTTAGTGGTCTACACTTGTTTTCACATGCTTTTATTTTCATTTCATTTACTTTCCGTACCCCCTTTTGACGTGCTTTAGTCATTTGCTTAAGTTATTTTCTTGCCTAATCAAAAAATAAAATAAATTTCCACCGATCATTTGAATTATAATATCCGTTAATTTCTGTTAAAATGAAATCTGACCGTTCGGTCATGCCGTAACCACGTTGGAAACCAAAAAGAGGTAAAATAATAATATAATAATAAAAAATATCTTTTAGTAAAATAAATAAAAAAAAATCAATCGGACGTTCTCTTTGGGATTTTTCTTTCTTATTTGAATCAACTAATAACCAAAGTGCAACTAAGGCTAAAATCAATTCATAAACCAAACTTTTGTCATCGCCTAAAAAAGCCATTTTCAAAGGTCCAACGCCTTGAAATGGTCTTTTCCGCTTTTATTAGTTAAGTGTAGATTTCTGAAGGCCGAAAATCAACATATAACTTTGTTACCTCTTTCAAAAATAAAGAAATCATTAATGGTCCAATGCCTTAATGTCTTCTCTCTTTTCAAAAGAATCGAAAGTTTGTTTAATGGTCCAACGCCTTAAATGACCTTTCATTCAATGAAAACATATCTTGCAAAAAGGATAAAAACAACTAAACCTAACACTTTGTTCGCAAAGAACTACGTAGGTCTGATTTCACATAGGAGCAAGGGAAACACCCTCATCGACCGCAAAAGGATAAAAAATATAAAAAGTACAAAAAGAAATAAAGGCGTAAAAGGGAACACAAAAATTGAAGTCATGTTTGCACATTTAATTAAAGGCTGTCGTCTCTTATGACGGAAGCATGGGGTGCTAATACCTTCCCCGTGTGTAAATACAACTCTCGAACCTTTCACTTAAAAGTTCGTAGATCATGGCTTTTCCGATTTTTCCAACGTTTTCCTCAAATAAACGTTGGTGGCGACTCAACGCGTATTCCTTTCATGGAACACGCACCCGCGAGTCACGCGTCGCCCTCCCGTCGAAGGGTAGGTTGCGACAGTTGGCGACTCCACTGGGGACGGTTTTTAGAGAGTTAGGCCATTTAATCTTGTGCAATATTTTATCATGACTTTCTCCTTTGTTGGTTTCCTTTTATTTGTCTTATGTTCTTGTGTATATAAACTCTTTGTTGCTTTTAGTGCATTTTAAAATGTATGCATGAGGTAAATATTTATTCATTTGATGCACACAAACACCAACACTATTTGCACACACGGTGAGTTGAAAAAGGGCCCTATACCCGGGTTCATGGGAACATAAGGAGTGAAGGTGAATCTGTGATCATGCTAGGTCTCCGAATTGCTTGATTACAGTGAACCCTCGTCTAGAGTTTTTCTCTTTGAAAACATATTGTTGCTAGTAGTCCATACTGCTGCAATATGTTCTTCGAAGGGGATGATACCTCTAGAGACCATCAAGAGAGATATGACCACCTTGGGAATTATCACTAAAAGCCTAGTTAGCTCCCTCCCATATAGGTCCCTTGAATAGGGGCACGAAGCGGACACGCTGCATGCCATTTTTTCACATTGCCATGCATAAGTATCATGTACCCTTTTGTTTATGTATGTTTGTGAATATTGTCGTGCTATGTATATCTCCGTATTGTACCTTTCGCATATGCATCATGCATGGGTTCCGTCTTAAATCCCCTCTCTTGGGGGAAACCAACGGAGGGTCCGTGTCACCTTCTTAAATACATATGTTGGGCACTTCGCTACCCCAAGACGTTGTATCTAAAAAGGAGACAATTTCCCCGGGCTCCCGTATTCATAAATTGCATCTGTCTCATGTGCATTTCTGCATGCATTCATCCATTCCACCTATGATAGATGTCGGAGTTTTGATTCGCACCGGATTTTTGTTTTACTTTAGTGAACATGGGGACAAATCAAACTGGCAAAAGGTTTTATCAAGTCAAGATTAATGGCCTATATATCACCAGCATTAAGGAATTGGGGCGGTTGATGGGACCTCTCCAAATGCAAGCCTTCCGCAAGGTGTACGGAAAGATCTTAGATTTGGCCATAGCAGAGATATCCATAGAAGCCATTGCATCACTCACCCAATACTATGACCAGACCTTGAGATGCTTCACGTTTGGAGACTTCCAATTAGTACCGACCGTTGAAGAGTTTGAGGAGATTCTAGGATGTCCTCTTGGGGGAAGGAAACCGTATCTTTTCTCCTGGTTTCTTCCCTCCTTGAGCAAAATTGCAATTGTGGCCAGGGATTCGGCGAAAGGATTGGACCGTGTAAAGAAAACTCGAAATGGCATAGTGGGCCTACCACGGAAGTACTTAGAAGGCAAGGCAAGGGATATGGCGAATCAAGAGGAGTGGGTCCCGTTTATGGATGTATTAGCATTGCTAATCTTTGGGGTTGTCCTCTTTCCAAACGTGGATGGTTTGGTGGACCTAGCCGCAATTGACGCTTTCCTTGCATATCACCATAGCAAAGAAAGCCCGGTGGTAGCTGTCTTGGCAGACTTATTTGACACATTTGACCGAAGGTGCGAAAAAAGTAGTGCACGGATCATCTGTTGTTTACCCGCTCTTTGTGTATGGTTGGTTTCACACTTATTCCAACAAGAGATAAGGCATCCATGTCCGCTCCGAAGCCATCGCTCGTGTGTCGAGAAAAGAAGAGTAGATTGGGACCAACACTTGGCTAGGATAGGAGGCGGAACAGTCAATTGGTTTCCACGATGGAAAGAAGGAAATGAGGGTGTTCTCTTCTCATGTGGAAGCTACCCAAACATCCCGTTGATAGGAATGAGGGGTTGCATTAACTACAATCCCGCGCTTGCTATAAGACAGTTAGGGTACCCCATGAAGGGAGCACCGACGGAAGAAAGCCTGTCTCCTTTCCTTGTGAGAGATTTTGGCGTGCAAAATATAAAGGTCATACAAAGGGTCCGTAAGGCATAGGGAAGCCCGTTAAGGAAAGATAAAGAACTTAGGGGCATTCGTAATGGCATCATTGGAGGTTATCATGAATGGCTGAAAATTCGTACACGAGGTTTAGATTGGCTTGCCAAGCTAAAGATTATCAACAAAGAGAACTTCGAAGCTCTGGAAGAGGATGAAGAAGTTCGAGCTCTGAAAACCAAACTAGGAAAATCGAGACTTGCCAAAGAAAAATTCAAGTTGGTCGCTACAGACGTCCGGAAAGAGTGTGCCGGGTTACGAGAAGAAAATGCAGCTACCACAAAAGCCCTTGAACAAGAAACCAAGAGGGCTCGCAGGGAAGAGCATGGTCGTGACAAATTCCGTGGAGCATTGTGGGGCAGCAACAGTGAGCTCAAGCTTCGGAGGGAAGAGAGAGACCGATCACAAGCCCATAGCATGGTCTTAAAAGAAGAGTTAGCCGCTTGCTCAAGGTCCAAAAGGAACTTGACTCAGCGTTTGTGCGAGACAGAGACCAACATGTTAGCTATCATCACCAAGTATCAAGAAGAACTAAGCCTAGCCACAGCCCACGAGCATAGGGTGGCGGACGAGTATGCCCAAGTGTACGCGGAAAAGGAGGCTAGAGGAAGGGTGATCGACTCGTTACACCAAGAGGCAACCATGTAGATGGACCGATTCGCTCTTACCTTGAACGGGAGCCAAGAACTTCCCCGATTGCTAGCCAAGGCCAAAGCGATGGCGGACACCTACTCCGCCCCCGAGGAGATCCACGGACTTCTCGACTATTGTCAGCATATGATAGATTTAATGGCCCATATAATTAGGGACCTCTAGGGAACTTGTATTGTCACTCAGATCTTGACTAGTTATAAACCTTTGAATAAAATGAGTTTATCCCATGTTTTCACTCCAAAAGTCAGTGCGAATCAAATCACCCCTGCATTCCATCCCTAGCATGCATTCATAATTTTTACCTACTCCTCACGTTTGGTTTTTCTAGGAAGAACACCATAACTAAACGCGCCCCAAGGCATCCCTATCGCACCAGATCCAAATCTAGAATGATGGGTGATCAAGAGGAGACACAGGAACAGATGAAAGCCGACATGTCGGCTTTGAAAGAACAAATGACTTCTATGATGGAGGGCATGCTAGGAATGAGGCAACTCATGGAGAAGAACGTGGCCACCACTGCCGCTGTCAGTTTGGCTGCCGAAGCAGACCTGACTCTCTTAGCTACCGCGCACCATCCTCCCCCAAATAAGGTAAGACGAGGAAGGAACACACTGGGGCACAACAGCAACCCCCACTTGGGATACAACCGAGCAACTTACCCTTATGGATTGACACCTAACTACACGCCGCCAGTCATGCAAGATGATGTGGGTCATATCTCTTCTCCCATCCTTGAAGGGGAGCCTCCTCGACAACCCGATGAGGTCCATGAAGATCATCAAGAGTATGCCCAAAGGGATGTCGAGTTCTACCCCCCGATTCCCATCGAGGGGCCGGCACCCAACACTTTGCCTCAGCCCAACCTCACAGCACAACCAATAATCTTGTCCACAGAAGGACCACCCCCGATGACCGAAGAAAGAAGGAAACTCGATCTCCTCGAGGAGAGATTGAGGGCGGTTGAAGGCTTTGGTGATTATCCATTCGCAGACATGACGAATCTTTGCTTGGTACCAGATGTTGTTATTCCCCCATAATTCAAGGTGCCGGACTTCGACAAGTATAAAGGGACGACTTGTCCCAAGAACCACCTCAAGATGTATTGTCGCAAGATGGGCGCGCACTCTAGGGATGAGAAGCTATTAATACACTTTTTCCAAGATAGCTTGGCCGGAGCTGCGGTTGTTTGGTACATTAATCTGGAAGCTTCCCGCATCCGCACTTGGAAGGACCTGATTACTGCTTTCCTAAGGCAATATCAGTATAATTCCGATATGGCTCCCGATCATACTCAGCTACAAAATATGTTCAAGAAGGAAGGTGAGACCTTTAAAGAATACGCGCAACGGTGGAGAGACCTGGCAGCAGAGGTGGCACCTCCCATGGTCGAAAGGGAGATGATCACCATGATGGTAGACACCTTGCCAGTGTTTTACTATGAGAAATTGGTAGGTTACATGCCATCCAGCTTCGCGGACCTAGTGTTCGCCAGGGAAAGAATTGAAGTAGGGTTGAAGAGAGGGAAGTTCGATTACGTTTCCTCTACAAGTGCCAATGCTAAAAGGATCGGAACAACTGGGGCAAAAAGGAAGGAGGGAGATGCCCACGCCATCACTTCAGCGCCCGCATGGGTTAAACCCCCGCAGACATCTCATGGTACGCATCAGTACGCTCAACATCATCCGAGCTTCTCAGCTCACGCCGGGAACTCCTCTAATTCAGCACCCATGCAGCCTAAGGCACCCGTTCAGAGGGAGGCCCCCCAAGTTCCAACTCCAGCCACGACTCGCTCGGCCGGAAATCCCAACGCAACAAGGAACTTTCCCCCGAGGCCAATTCCATAATTCACCCCACTCCCAATGACGTATGAAGACCTCTTGCCGTCTCTCATCGCCAACCAACTGGCCATAGTAACTCCCGGGAAGATCTTCCAACCCCCTTTCCCAAAGTGGTATGATCCTAATGCGAGTTGCACGTACCACGGGAATGCCCTGGGGCATTCCATCGAAAAGTGCTTGGCCCTTAAATACAAGGTCCAACACTTGATAGATGCAGGGTGGATGACGTTTCAAGAGGATCGGCCCAACGTGAAAACCAACCCGCTTGCCAATCATGGAGGGGGAGCGGTTAATGCCATTGGGTCAGATAGGCCGCGCAAGTCTAAACCTTTAAGGGACATGCAACCCCTAGGAGGTTTATCTTAGAAGCCCTACAAAAGGGAGGTGTGATTCCCCACGGTGGGCATAAAGAGGATTCTTGCTTGTTGCATCCCGGCGAGCTACATAGCATGGAAATATGTCTGGCAGTAGGGGAATTGTTGCAGCAAATGATAGATCAAGGCCGACTGGAAGTCGGTGATGAGGGGAAGGAAGAGCAGCATATATGTATGCAGTCCGTAGATGAGAAGAGCTTTGGAAGGCCTAAACCTTTGGTGATATATTTCACCAAGGGCATAGCTTCGCAAAAGCCTCAACACCCTTCGACAGCTAAACCTGTCCCTTTCCCATACCAAAACAGCCACGCAGTCCCATGGAGGTACACACCTCCGAACAAAAAGGAAGAAGAAGCCACCGACATCAGTTCATTGTCGGCCAAGGTAAGCAATATCACGGGGCTTAGCGGTGTAACCCGCAGTGGTCGCGTGTTTGCACCCCCCGACCTACCAATTCAACCCATGAACGTCAAGGGGAAGGCAAAGGTAGTGGAAGAACAAGGTCATAAGACGCCCCTCACTCCAAATGAGGATATTTCGGTGAAAGGTCTTCTAGAGAAAAGGGATGGTTATGGCAAGAAGTAGGTGTCGTTAGAGGAAGCCAGCGAGTTCCTCCGCATAATTCAGCAGAGTGAGTTCAAGGTTATTGAGCAGCTCAACAAAACCCCAGCCAGGGTCTCGCTGTTGGAATTACTCATGAGCTCGGAGCCTCATCGGGCGTTGTTAGTAAAGGTTTTGAACGAAGCCCATGTGGCCCAAGATATCTCTATAGAAGGATTTGGAGGGCTCGTCAATAATATCACCGCCAATAGCTATCTCGCCTTCGTCGAAGAAGAAATCTTTACCGAGGTTAGAGGGCATAACAAGGCTTTGCATGTATCAGTCAAGTGCATGGACCACATTGTGGCCAAGGTACTCATCAATAATGGTTCCAACTTAAACGTGATGCCCAAAAGCACTTTGGAGAAATTACCATTTAATGCTTCGTATCTAAAGCCAAGTTCCATGGTAGTTCGTGCCTTCGACGGCGCCCGCCGAGAGGTTAGGGGAGAGATTGACTTTCCGGTACAAATAGGCCCTCACACCTGTCAGGTTACCTTTCAAATCATGGACATTAACCCCCCTTACAGCTGCCTGTTGGGACGCCCATGGATCCATTCAGTGGAAGTCGTTCCCTCTACACTCCATCAGAAATTGAAGTTCGTAGTGGAAGGGCATTTGGTCATCGTATCGGGCGAGGAAGACATCTTGGTGAGTTGCCCATGCCCATCCTCTATGCCATATATGGAGGCCGCAGAGGAGTCGTTAGAAACCGCCTTCCAATCTTTCGAGGTGGTAAGCATTTCCTCCGTGGACTCCTTCTCTGGGCAACCTTGCCTGTTAGATACGGCAGTAATGGTGGCCCGGGTAATGTTGGGGAATGGCTACAAGCCCGGAATGGGCTTAGGCAAGGACAACGGCGGCATAACTAGCCTGATAAGCGCCAAAGGAAATCATGGGAAGTTTGGGTTAGGCTACAAACCCACACAGGCATATATAAGGAAAAGCATTGCGGGAAGGAAAAACGGAGGTCAAGGCTCGCGATTAAGACAAGAAGCCAAAGGAAGCCCGCCCTGCCACATAAGTAGGAGCTTTATAAGCACGGGTCTAGGGGACGAAGGCCAAGTCGTTGCAATATGCGAAGATGATGCTCCAGTGGTTTGGATTTGGTACGACCATGCCCTCCTGATTTCCAGCTAGGAAATTGGTGAGTGGAGGAGCACCCAGGCATTTACACGACAAGCATAATGTAAACCTTTTACGGCTTTAAAAAACTCTACAGTTGGGCCTAGGCTTTAGAGTTTCCTTTTGTTAAGGCTTTGTGTCTTTTGTTCTTGAATCTATAATACAAAGATCTTTTTCACCTATTCCTGCGTCTCTACCCATTCTCATCCATTTGCATGTTTACTTCTTTATGTTTAAAACGCTAGATCTGACGACAAGTCCCTCGAAGGTACTAATACCTGGGACCTACCCATCAACTTCGAGCGAGAAATGAATCAAACAGAAGATGAAGAGAATGAGGATGTGGGACTTCCCCAGAGTTGGAAAGGATAGTTGCCCAGGAGGACCAAGAAATGGGGCCTCATCAAGAAGAGACTGAACTAGTAGACTTGGGAACTGGCAGTGGAAAAAGGGAAGTAAAGATAGGCATGGGTATGACCACGCCCATCCGCAAAGAATTAATTGCCCTGCTAAGGGATTACCAAGACATCTTTGCTTGGTCGTACCAAGATATGCCCGGTTTGAGTTCTGACATTGTGCAGCACAGATTACCCCTAAATCCCGAGTGTCCCCCAGTAAAGCAGAAACTGAGAAGAATGAAGCATGAGACATCCTTGAAGATAAAAGAAGAAGTAAAGAAACAATTTGACACTGGGTTTTTGGCTGTCGCTCGGTACCCAGAATGGGTTGCCAACATTGTACCAGTCCCTAAGAAGGATGGGAAGGTGCGAATGTGTGTAGATTATCGGGACCTGAATCGGGCCAGTCCCAAAGACAATTTTCCTTTGCCGCACATCGATATCATTGTGGATAATACGGCCAATTTCGCTTTATTTTCTTTCATGGATGGGTTCTCCGGTTACAATCAGATAAAGATGGTGCTAGAGGAAATGGAAAAGACTACCTTCGTCACCCTGTGGGGAACGTTCTGTTACAAGGTGATGTCCTTTGGATTCAAGAATGCCGGGGCAACTTATCAACGGGCTATGGTAGCTTTGTTCCACGATATGATGCACCAAGAGATCAAGGTCTATGTAGACGACATAATTGCCAAATCTAAATCTGAGGAGGAACACCTTGTCAACCTGCGGAAGTTGTTCGAAAGACTTAGGAAGTATCAATTGAGGTTGAACCCCGCTAAGTGCACTTTTGGGGTCAAATCAGGGAAATTGCTAGGCTTCATCGTAAGCCAGAAAGGGATAGAGGTAGACCCTGAAAAGGTGAAGGCCATCCTTGAGATGCCGGAACCCCGTACCGAGAGGCAAGTCTGAGGTTTCCTGGGACGTTTGAATTATATTGCCAGATTCATATCCCGGCTCACTGCTATTTGTGAGCCGTTGTTCAAACTCTTACGCAAAAATCAAACCGACCGTTGGAATGAGGATTGTCAAGAGGCATTTGGGAGGATAAGAAAATGTCTCATGAACCCTCCTATGCTTATGCCATCGGTACCCGAAAGGCCTCTCATCTTGTATATGACGATTTTGGACGAGTCGATGGGATGTATGCTGGGGCAACATGACGAGTCTGGAAAGAAAGAGCGCGCTGTCTACTACTTGAGTAAGAAGTTCACGGCCTGTGTAATGAATTACTCCCTGCTTGAAAGAACGTGTTGCGCTTTAGTCTGGGCGTCCCATCGCATAAGACAATACATGCTGAGCCATACCACCTGGTTGATATCCAAGATGGACCCGGTTAAGTACATCTTTGAAAAGCCAGCTCTTACGGGACGGATCGCTGTGGCGTCCCTAAATTAATGACTGGTTTAATAGAAATAATTTAAATAACAAAAACCATGGTAAATTTTTTTTTTCTTTTTTTTTTCATTTCTTTCTCTGTTCACCATAACTAGGTTTAGAAGGAAAATCCTCACTATAAAGTCCTGAATGGCCAGTTCACAACTCTATTCGGAGTCATTTCTTTCTTACCGCTCATAATTCTCTAAATTATTTTGCTGTTTCAAAAGGAAGAATGTACCAGCCATTACTTTAGGTCGTCACATGAAAATAAAAGAATAAAATACGGTCGATAAACTCTTTTACAAATAAAGTTGCTAATGCTTTCTTTTCAAATAACAAGATCGATTATAAATGCATTCATCGTTTTAAAGCTGTCCAAAATATGGGAGTTTTACAAAATACATAGTGTCATCCAGAGCAAAGGTGTCCATAGTGGTGGCTTCAGCCACATGTATACAATCATCAAGTGCCTATACATCAGGTCTACCATACAAAAACAAAAGAGTAAACCTAACAGTTAGTCCTAGATACACCCACCCTCAAAAAGCATACAAAACTAATCCAAAAAAAAGCTGTCCACTAGGATGAAGAGCCTCCGCTGATCGCCATCTCCCTCGGGCCACTATCCTCCGTAGAGTCTGCCTCAGATGCCGACATGACTTCCTCGGGAGAATCCACCTCAAGAAGTGGATCCTCATCACCCTCTAGAAAGTCAAGGGCATCCACAGCAGGCTCAGGAGGTAGCTCCTCCAGGTCCTCCTCAGGGTCTTCCTCGGATGACGTTACCTCGATCACTTGAACGGGCTCCACTAGACGATATGGTGTAGGCGTGGGTAGTATCCACTCCACAGTGCGCTGAAGCGTCCGTGCAGGTTCATCTGGATGCACCAAAGAAGTAGCCGTGAATCGAATGGTGCCCCGAAATCGGCACCTCGTGTTGCCTTCGAGGGTCTCCCAAGCTCCCTCTAGGCACTCCATCTCTACTCGATCACGGATTAGCTGCGCCGCCATCACGATCTACAAGAAAGAAGAGAAAGGGGTAGACTCTTTCACAAGAATCTAACTGTGCTGCACACGATGCGTCTCATAAACACTACATGCAATAAAAAGGGGTATTTTAAGGCTTTCCATCTCTGGTAATCGATTACACAGCCTTGGCAATCGATTACCAGAGGCTAAACTTGAATTACACAGCCTCAGAACATGAAATATGCCATAAAGCACTGTGTAATCGATTACACATGCCTGGTAATCGATTACCAGTGACCCATCCCTCTGTGTAATCGATTACACAGGCTGGTAATCGATTACCAGAGGCTCCCTTAGCTTCCTGACTTCGTTTTCAAGCCTGGTAATCGATTACACCCCTTGGTAATCGATTACCAGAGACCATCTTAGCCTCCTGTCTTCATTTTTAAGCCTTGTAATCGATTACCCACCCTTGGTAATCGATTACCAGAGACCATATCTCACATATCAGTCAAGTTTCACAGCTGGCCAGCTACCACAAGCCTCCTTGCTTTGTGGTCTTTGTTCCTTTTATCTGTTGACTGCCAGGAGCTCGCCTGCTTAGGTACATCACAGGTTCTCCCTGACCGACTATGCCCGGGTTGGGTCGGGATTGGTCAAGCTTGGTTTTGGGCAATAGCACCCCACCTGACGTCCCCAAGGTCTCCTGACCCCCGCGACATATCTCCAGGTACCACTCTGTGGTCAACAATAAAAGCAGGAAGTTTCACCCTTCGACACTTCCTCATCTCAAGCTTGTAGGATTATGGGGTACCCATCACATGTGGTACTAGGTGGTGGTCGGGCGATGGTGCACAACAAGTTTTCCACATCCACAATGCGCGCATAAACCCACCATCCCCTGTTGCCCACCTCCAACTGAGCTCACGTACTCCCACGTAGCCCATATCCTCGTTTCTCTCAACACCGGGTCCCCATCAATCCTCCCAAGCTTCCACAGCATCCAAGCAAAACAACATTCAAACAGCACAAGCTATCATAGCCAAGCAAAACAGAGCAAAGGCAGAAAACTCTGCTCAACACATCAACCAAAATCACAGCTTTTCTCACTTAAAGACCACAGTAACAATTCCTTCGATCCAATTCGTTAACCGTTGGATCGACTCCAAAATTTTACTGGAAGTCTATAGTGCATAAGCCTACATTTTGACCGTCTGGATCTACTAGCAAACATCCAGAACTCATTCTGTACTACTCTTTCCACAACCAACCACACACATGCATTTTCTGCACCAAGCTAAAATCCTGCTGCACCTATTTTGACAACAAAATTCTGCATAAGTGCAGATTTCGAAAATCACACTTCCCCTCATCCAATCTTGCTCAAATCAAATCCTACAAGTCCCAAATCATGTATCAAACATGTCTAAACCAAAGCCAAGCTTCAAACCACAGCAACACAAAATCTAGGTGTCCAAAACCCCTCAATTCAATGGCTTTTCTAGGTTTGAAAGGTGAAATTTAGAATGAGGTAAATTTGAAGCAAACTCTCACCTCACACAAGTCCATAACATCAATCTAAACTTGCCCAAACTGGATTTACACCTAAAATTCCACCAAATCAAAATTTGACTCTTCAACACCCAATTTTGCCCTAGAAATGGCTCTTGGTTCACTTTGGTCATTTGTTTTTCTCTCTAGCTCAGCCTAACCTTTCTCACATGTCCTAAATGACATTTCAAGCTAGTATTAACTCACTTTAACCTCCATTTACCACAGAATTCAGACTTAGCCTTCCAACTCTCAAAGTCTCACTCTTTTTCCACTCATAACATCACATTCTCACTTTCTAACCCTAGGTTAGTTCTACCCTTCATCTCTAACAGTTTTCCATCAGCAATTTCAGCATATAAACATCACAAACATCATCACAAAAACCCTAAAACAGAATGGGTATGTCTAACTCATCCAAACATGGCAATTTCAACAAGTTTTCAGCAAATGCCTTCACAAATAATCATCACACAGCAGAAAACTAACAAAACCACCCATCATATCTCCCAAAACCCCATACCCACGAAATTTAAGAGAGAAAGAAGTCCACCCAAACCTGGATTTTCGAAGTCCCACTCGTAGCCACGCACTTCACGACCCCGAAAATGCTCTCCTTTCACGATTTGGGGCAGAAATGATGGCCAAAGGTTGAAGCTTTGTGTGGAGCTTCAATGGAGAATGAGGGAGAAGAAAGCCAACGTGAGGGAGAGGGAGAGAGAAGGCTTCTGCAATGTTTTCTGCTGAGTGAAGAGAGAGAGAGTTGCTTTTTGGTTTTTAAAAGGCTTTTTCCTCTTTTCTTATTATTTTATTCAAGCTCTGCCACATGTCCCTATTTGATTGGAGCAAAAAGGGCCCACTTTCTCTTTTTGACTGTGACCCATACTCAGTCACAAAAGTGAGAAAAATCTGACCTTTGAAACGCTAAAATCCTGCCTCGGTTTGCGTGCCATTTCTCTGGTTCCAGTTTCTCGCGTTTCTCTGCGTCCGTCGGGGCCAGTTTTCGAAAGCAAGCAATATGTATATCAAAACGCTCAGAATAAAACCTCGAGCGTGGTTCAGAGGTTGGTTTCGTTAAATTCTAAGTCACACGCAAAACGATGATTTTTAACTAATTAATTAGGAATTAACCCATAACCTCCCAGTTATGGATTTCTCTCCCTTAATTAGTCCAACCCGCATATCTTGCCCCCACTATTCCTATTTCTACCAAGAACATATCTATACATATACACTGAATAATACTTATATATATATATATATATATATAATCATTCAAAATACATCGTTTTCGAAAATTCCGGGTAGAATTTCCAGGATGTTACAATCGCTCGGTGGCAAGTCTTGCTATCCGAGTTTGATATAGTTTACGTCACCCAAAAGGCGATAAAAGGAAGCACCTTAGCATATTATTTGGCTCTGCAGCCTCTCAACGACTATCAGCCCATGCATCCCGAATTCCCGGATGAGGACATCATGGCCTTGTTTGAGGAAAAACTAGACGAGGACCGGGACAAATGGACCATATGGTTTGATGGAGCATCAAACAATCCAGGCCATGGCATTGGAGCAGTATTAGTCTCTCCAGACAATCAATGTATACCTTTCACGGCCAGGCTGGGGTTCGACTGCACCAACAATATGGCTGAGTATGAAGCATGTGCCCTGGCCGTCCAGGCAGTGATTGACTCCAATGTCAAGCTACTCAAGGTGTACGGGGACTCAGCGTTGGTGATCCATCAGCTGAGAGGGGAATGGGAAACTAGAGACCCCAAGCTGATACCCTACAAAGCCTATATCAAGGAGCTGGCGAATTCCTTTGATGAAATCTCCTTCCATCATGTTCCCCGAGAGGAAAATCAAATGACGGATGCGCTTGCTACTTTGGCGTCCATGTTCCAGCTAACGCCACATGGGGATCTACCATACATTGAGTTCTTGTGTCGTGGCAAACCCGCACATTGTTGCCAAGTGGAAGAGGAACGGGACGGTAAGCCTTGGTATTTCGATATCAAGCGATATGTCGAAAGCAAAGAGTACTCACCGGAAACCTCTGACAATGATAAAAGGACATTGAGGAGATTGGCGACCAGTTTCTTCATGAGCGGGAGCATACTATATAAAAGAAACCACGATATTGTTAGACAAGTGGCGTCATATATCTTAAGAAGGGGGGGGGGGTTGAATTAAGATATTCCAAACTACTTCCCCAATTAAAAATCTATTTCACTTTTTATTCAAGTTATAAATTCCCTTAACAATGAACTTCTTAAATATTGATTCAAATAAAACAATTTGAATATGAATATAAAGCAATAATAAACAAAGGAGATTAAGGGAAGAGAAAGTGCAAACTCAGATTTATACTGGTTCGGCCACACCCTTGTGCCTACGTCCAGTCCCCAAGCAACCCGCTTGAGAGTTCCACTATCTTGTAAATTCCTTTTACAAGTTCTAAACACACAAGGACAATCCTTCCTTTGTGTTTAGAATTCCTTTACAACAAGAGACTCTCGGTCTCTTAATCCCTTAACGAATTAGAAGGAGAAGAAGAATGAATCTCTCTAGAAAGAGATAGATTTTACAGATTGAGCACTCAAATAATTCCTTAATGAATTGCAATTGAATTGGCCCAGGAATTCTTAAGAGGATAAAATGATTTTGCTCTTTGAGAGGATAAACACTTTTTTTCTGAAAAACTCTGAGCAAATTCGTGTTATAAGTCACATATAAATAGACCATTGGTGGTCATGAAAAAGCCCTTTGAGAAGTTGTGACTCTTAGAAAGATTTTTCTGAAAATCTTGTCTGGTAATCGATTACAGGAATTGTGTAATCGATTACAGCTTTTAAAATTTGAATTAAAACGTTTATTAACTGCTGGTAATCGATTAGCAGAATTGTGTAATCGATTTCACAGTCTAAAATTTAAATTCAAATTTTAGTAGCTGTTGTAAAACATATTTGGCCACTGGTAATCGATTACATCCTCTGGTAATCGATTACCAGAGAGTAAATCCTTTGAAAAACACTTTTTAATTTAAATTACTTGGCCAAACCTTTTGCTAATTCAATTAGGAATTCCCTTACTAATATACTAGTGATCATCTTGATGTTGTGACTTGTAATCTTGAAGTATTGTCTTGAATTTAATCTTGAAAAGCCCATTTACATTAATTGCATCATATCATCATGATCATCATCAAAACACCAAAGGCAATTGCATCTACAGATATGACTCTCCTACGATGTGTGGATGCCAAAGAGGCGAACCACATGATCGAGGAAGTCCACGAGGGTTCGTTTGGAACGCACGCCAATGGGCATGCTATGGCCAGGAAAATCCTGAGGGCAGGTTATTACTGACTAACCATGGAAGGTGATTGCTACGTCCATGTAAGGAAATGCCACAAGTGTCAAGCGTTCGCGGATAATGTCAATGCTTCGCCACATCCCCTTAATGTCATGTCTGCCCCTTGGCCTTTTTCCATGTGGGGAATAGATGTCATCGGGGCCATTGAGCCCAAGGCTTCGAAAGGTCATCGCTTCATTCTCGTGGCGATAGATTATTTCACCAAGTGGGTCGAGGCGGCTTCCTACACCAATGTCACGAGGAGTGTAGTGGTCAGATTCATCAAGAGGGAGCTGATTTGTCGGTACGGACTTCCTAGGAAGATCATTACCGACAATGGTACCAACCTGAATAACAAGATGATGCAGGAGATGTGCGCGGATTTCAAAATTCAGCATCACAACTCCACGCCCTACCGGCCAAAGATGAACGGAGCTGTGGAAGCAGCCAACAAGAATATTAAGAAAATTATTCAGAAAACGACAGTGTCATACAAAGATTGGCACGAGATGTTGCCTTTTGCCTTGCATGGGTACCGAACTTCAGTACGAACTTCTACTGGGGCAACGCCGTATTCCTTGGTTTATGGAATGGAAGCGGTACTCCCATTTGAAGTGGAGATCCCTTCCCAGAGAATACTAGCAGAATCAAACTTGGAAGAATCAAAGTGGGCTCAAACGCGCTATGACCAACTCAACCTTATTGAAGGTAAGCGCTTGACGGCCATGAGTCATGGGCGCCTGTATCAACAAAGAATGAAGAATGCGTTCGACAAGAAGGTACGCTTGTGCAAGTTCCATGAGGGAGACCTTGTGCTGAAAAAGGTGTCCCACGCTGTTAAAGATAACCGAGGGAAGTGGGCCCTGAATTACGAAGGGCCTTTCGTTGTGAAAAGGGCTTTTTCCGGAGGAGCCCTAGTGCTTACCAACATGGATGGCGAGGAGTTACCTTTACCTATGAACTCTGATGTTGTCAAGCGATACTATGCTTAGAATCTGGGGCAATTAAGGATGTCGCTGCATGTTCTTTCATTTTTGTGTCTTCTTGGTTTCCCTCAGGGATTCCCGTCTACTGTATATCTCTCATCACAGTCTTTTAAAAGAAAAGAACATGGGTTTGAGGCTTCAATCCTCACCTTGGTTTGAAACCATGTGTTAGTTTATAATAACCTGAGCCCTTTTGCTCAGTTCATGGGATGCCCCAAGCGCTTAAGTAAAACTGAACCTAACTAGCTTTCACTAATAAGATTATTGCATTTGAAGACATTCATGCATACGCATATGCATGCATATTTGGTGATAACAGGGGCAGAATCGTCTTAGGCCACAGTCAGAAGTCGAGACAAAGTTAACGGCAGAGGCCAATCAAGGTAAGTCGACGATGCGGTCATGATTTACCACACATTGTTGTTTCCTACTTTCAGGTACTTAGGAACGGACACAAATAGAGGCTAGGGTCACGACCGACAGATCGTTGTCCCTTCCCAGCTCTGGGCAAGCGGAAAACGCTGCTGCAAGGCAGCCTAGTATCCTTTTTCACGGTAGTTATTACTGTTGTTTTTTTAAATTAAAAATGGACGCCTAATCTACCTTGAGTGGGTTCGAATAAGCGAGCGCCAACCTGCGGAGGGCCATGCTTATGTTTCCCCTCAAAAAAGGGGGGGGGGGGGAATAAATAAGGTTGTTGGGTGTAAATTTGAGATAGTTGTCAGTGACGTTCGAAACCTTCACGCCTTTTGATTCGTCATGGGACTCAAAACAGGGGAGTCCAGAAGGTCCATCTCAGGAGGCATCAGCGCCAGCTACACCTGAAGAGTGTTGTTGGAAGAGCAGCTACGACATGTTTGGAACATTTGAGGAGATGAAGCTTAACAAAACAGGAAATTCCAACAACAAGCTTCTTCGTAGCTCCAATATTGAACTCTATTCTTCCCAATCTCTAATTCAGGAACAGATTCGAGCCATTGAAATGTCTGGGGTGAAGCTAGAGCATGTGGTGGTGTCTCCGAAGCGAAAACCCAGTACGCGTTGAGCGCATACATACGAGGCCAAGAAAGGAAACGAACGGACGGTCCGTCCATCACGACCCGGCCCACAGCAAGGCGGTGCGAGAATGTGGGTCCTGTTTCTGAAAGGGCTCGGTTCTAGAGCTGGGACTGGCGTCTTCTTGCCACGTGGTGATGTAACCACTACCCCATCCAAATCAACCAACAAACAAGGGATCATGCCCACAAGACACCCAGTGGACCCGGAGAAATCCAACAGGGCCATGGGGTTTCCCCCTCTGGTTACGAGCCTCTATCAGTCCTACAGAGTGCCCGTCCCCCCCACCAAGGGATCGCGCCTGCAAGACACCCAGTGGACCCGAAGAAGGCCAACAGGGTCTTGGAGTTGCCAGCTCTAATTACGGGCCTCTGTCAGTTCTACAGAGTGTTCGTCATCCCCAACAAGGCCATCAGGCCCCTACTAATCGAGCTTTCATCAAGAAGCACTGCGCCCTCAGGCAGGTGCAGGGCGAAACACCACAACAGCCTGGGGATGGCCGGCTGCGGGCAATAGACGCACCACCACCACCTTCAGAGCCCCTCAGCTCATTCACAAAAAGGTTAGAGTATTGCCTACGACACATGGCCGACCAATAGGCGACCAAGTCCAAAGCCAAAGGTAAGCAAAGTACTAGGTCCGTGACCGACAAGTCATCAGGCGTCCAACTCAAGACGTTAAAGAAGCGCTACTAGGAGGCAACCTAGTAGCCTTTAAATTTCTGCTTGTTATTTGATCACCTTTTGTTTCGCAAGTCATAGTAGGACACACCTAGTTGCTCATGATCCTAGGAATTTAAATAAAACAAGCGTAAGAAAGGAAGGTAGTCATACTTCACAATATATATATATATATATATATATATATATATATATATATATATATATATATATATATATATATATGTATGCTTAGGTAGAAAGATACCTTGGATATGCATGTATGTAGCAAAAAGATATCTCACAAAATATATATATGTATGTTTAGGTAGCAAGATACCTTGGACACGCATGTATATAGCAAAATACCTCACAAAAATATACATATGTTTAGGTAGCAAAATACCTCATAAAAAAAAATGGCAGGTTAACTCGCCTGGGCGAGCAACCCCTACACCAAAATATAAAAAACGAGGGAGGGGAACGTTTTCTGCACTCAAAAACTGCCCCCCCCCCCCCTCATTCAAAAGAGCAAGGCTTACGGGACTCAGGTTTTTGCTCCCTCAAGCCACCTTTGGTTGCGTTTTGCTTTCATTTTTGGTACTCCTACTCACTCCAACAAGTAAGTATTTAATCCTTGAGTTTTCTAGCTTTCCGTTGGTGCATCTTGTTCATCTTTTGGTGCTCTAAATTGTGAGAATGTGCTCAAATTTGTGGGGGCAATTTTGGGTTGTTTTCATGCTTTATTTGTTTGAATTGCGGGGTTGTAGGGGATGGCCTTAGGCCTATGTTGCATCCTGAAGCAATGGGGCATGCCACATTGCCCCCACTCTCTTGCTATTCATGCCTAAACATGCGCCCACCAAGTGCTCGGTGAAATGCCTCAATGACATATGAACATGGTTTTGTAAGATTGGGATTGTGGGACTGTTGTATATATATAGGGACAACATAAAGGATTTGAAATGAGTGCCCAAATGCAATTCTAAGCTTAGGAACCCAAGCTTTTAATTTCAAAGCAAGGAAGCATGACTTATGCCTAGGGATCTAAATTTTGGTTTTGAATGGGCATGAATATTAGGACATGTTTGAGAGGGTTTTTACTAGAATTTGGCTGCCCCATGAGGAATACCTTGCACCTAGGTAGCATGGAAAATACCTTTCAACGGTAGGTACATATATGAATATATGGCATAAAAATACCTTGCAAAGTGTGAATGAGTAGCAAAAAAATGCCTTTCAAAATATGTATATTTGTGGATAGGTAGTATAAGGAGCCTTTTAAAAAAATGTACCCATGTCAAAAATGGCACAAGGATGCTTCCCAAATGAGTGTATGATGTGGAATTGCCCCTCAAGTGTATATAGATGGCATGAAATTTCCTTTTCAAATGCAAATGTGTACATAGCGTGAGATTGGCTTTTCGATGTGCATATGTGTATAAATGAATGTGAATGAAACAACAAAATTTGTATGTTAAATAAAATACTTCAAATGTGCGTAGGTAGTTTGTGGTAGCGAAATGATTAGGATATGAACATGTGTAATTTGGACACAATATTTTGAGCATGTGTATATGTATTCTTTTCAAAAAAAAATATTATTATGTGTGTTAACTAGAATGTTTTGAATATCCTTGTATGTTGATATAAATGGTAGGATATTTTACGTACACGCATGTTCATGAATGTTTTACATTAAGGAAATGTGTGCACAAGTTTGTTCTAAATCGGAAAGATTAGCATGTCATTTTTGCTTTAAAATAAGCGTTTCTTGTAAATTAACTTTCCAAATGTTTGTCTTCGTAGGAAATGGCTTCGAGAAAGATTTCCACAAAGCGATCTAGGAAGGACGCCACGACCGAAGGAACTAGTGCCGCTCCCGAGTTCGATAGCCGTCATTTCAGGAGCGCTGAACACCAGCAGTGTTTCGAAGCCATCAAGGGATGGTCCTTCCACCGAGAGAGACGCGTCCAGCTCAGGGACGATGAGTACACAGATTTCCAGGAGGAGATAGCTCGTCGGCGTTGGACGTCGCTGGTCACTCCCATGGCCAAGTTTGATCCGGATATAGTTTTGGAGTTTTATGCCAATGCTTGGCCCACGGAGGAGGGCGTGCGGGACCTACGGTCATGGGTAAGGGACCAATGGATTCCTTTTGATGCAGACGCCCTCAGCTAGTTCTTGGGATACCCGCTAGTGTTGGAGGAGGGTTAGGAGTGCGAGTATAGTCAGAGAAGGAACCGGGCCGATGGATTTGACGAGGAGGCCATTGCCCAGTTGCTATGCATACCAGGTCAGGATTTTTCTCGGACCGCTGCCGGGAGACGGGTGCGGATCATGCGCACCAACATGACTACCTTGACCCAGACATGGATGACGTTGCTCCTCAGCAACATCCTGCCCAGCGATCATAATTCTGACCTCCCTCTGCAGAAGTGTCAGCTGGTGTATGCCATCCTGACACGGATGAGCGTCCATGTGGCTCAGTTGATCGCTGATGCCATTTATTTATTTGCAGGTATGCCACCTACCAGGCACCCTTTAGACCCGGATAAGTCTAATAGGGCCCTGTGATTTCCAGCCTTGATCACGAGTCTCTGCCAGTCATTCGGGGTTCCCGTCACACCTAGTAAGGTGATCCGGCCGTCGATCACCCGAGCCTTCATTGAGAAGTATTGCACACCTAGACAGGCACAGGGTGATGCACCGCAGGCCGCAGATGCACCGCCACCACCTCATCAGGCTGATCCCGCTGGGTCATTTGACACGGAGCGGTATTTACGACATTTGGTTCGCCAGCAGGCGACCAACCACAGGGCGCATGTGCAGACCCATGACTGTCTCTACCAGCTCAGTCTCAATCTACAGAGCCAGGGTTTCACTTCTTTTCCGTGCCCTACTCCAGATCAGTTCAGGGCAGAGGTCGCATGGCCCGGAGATTGGCCTGAGGCCTAGGCAGGGGAGGCGCCTGCAGAGGCTCCCGGCGATAGAGAGGAGGCCCGCATGGATGAGGAGATGACAGATTTGCTCGATTTCTTGGGAGACAGCGGAGCACGTGATCGAGGTCACCGCATTTTTTGACATATCTGTTTTTGTTTTGTTTAGTTTGCTATTAACGTTTTCTATTATTGCCCATATTACTATTGACATTATTGTTTTTTGTTTTGTTCATATGGTTGCTAACGTTACTATCATTATTGTTCATTTCTGTTAGAAATTTTTGGCGTTATGGCTCTCAGTTATTTCGTCACCGTTTTTGTGACTTACCATTTTCGTGCGCTTTTTGTTCATCTTGTGGTTAGACGTAAGTAGGTAGTGCGCGCCCTCATCCGCACGACCTTTTCAGATAGGAAAAAAAGAAAGGAGAGAGAGGAAATGAACAAATGATAAATAACTTAAAAAAAGGAAAAAGAGGAAAAAGAAAAGAGATCAAGTAAGAAAAGAAAAAGAAGGAAGAAAAAAAAGAAAATAATAAAAATAAAAGTTGTCTGGCCAAAAAAACAACATGCTTGTGAAAAGAGATAACTTCCAACTTTTCTTTGAAAGAATTCACTGATCATAAACCAGTTTTTGAAAAAATGTGTATACACCTGAAGGGTAAATACTGTGAAAGTTTTTTTCGAACATGCAAGATAGACTCGGATAAATGCACAAATTGATAAAAGAACATATTTTGGAAACACTGGGTTGACTTAAATAGAGCAAATGAATTATGAGCCCTAGCATCACATGACCAAAATTTTTTGACACTTGAGTGTCCGCATAGGTGCATGCATGACTAGTTTTGCATAAAATTTCCAAATCGTCATTGCTGCATTTGTGTCATGGAAATAATGTGGGACATTCCCTTTTATCCCTGAACCTGGCCAAAACCCTGACATATATCATGTCCAGCCATTCTACAAGCCTTGAGCCAAAATCCCAACTTACCATAGACCTTGACCCAGGGTGAGAATTTCGATCCTTGCCCTCAGAAGAAAACATAAGAGAAAGGAACTTCCCAATCAAAAGAGTGGGAGAAAACAAGAAGAGAAAATTACCAAACAAAGATTGAGAGAAAGCCAAAAAAAGAAAGGAAAGAAAATTCCCGATCAAGGATCGAAAGAAAAAGAAATATGCAGAAAGGTCTTTTGGACCAGACAATATCTGAACAATACAGAATTGTCACCAAGAAAACATGAAAAGAAAGGAAACCACGACCTAAAGTGGTCCTCTCTCTTTGATTACAGGCCAAAATCCCACAAAAACACCATTCCCAAGGAAAAGTCCTATTGATCCATGATCACATGTAGTCTTTGATTTGATAGGAAATAATTTGCGAAATCAAGTCATGACATATCTATGGTTCGGAATTAGGATGAAACACTTACCTGTGTGAGATTGATACACTTTGAATGATTTTCTTCTATTTTTGTTGAACCCAGTGTTTCCTCTAAATTCTCATTTGGAAATGAAATGGTAACATCCAAAATCTCATTTGTGGTTATGAGAAGATTTCATCAGCATACTCCCCTTCCCCGGTAGACACATTGTTTTTCATCTGAAAAGCATATGTTGCTATGATTAGTTGGAAGTTTTCCCTCTTTACTACGTAGGTCTGAGTTCCTCATTGAGGATACGTAGGAGCAAGAGCCTCACTTTTGTCGGCCACCCCCACAAATTCTGTCATACTGACATTGGAGTCACGTGACATGCGGAGATACCCGAGTGGTTATCCATAAGAACTTTCTTTTTCTATCTCTAAGACTCAAAGCATGATAGCACGCAGAGACTAACGTCGTCTTCTGCACCCGTTGTCAATCGCGGCCAACAAACCCGTTGACACGCAGAGATTTACGTCATCTTCCGCGCAGACAAATTCTGCCATACTGACACTAGAGTCACATGACAGGCGGAGATACCCGAGTGGTTATCCGTATAAACTTTCTTTTGCTATCTCTAAGACTCAAAGCATGATAGCACACAGAGACTAATGTTGTCTTCTGCACCCTTTGTCAATCACGACCAACAAGCCCGTTGACACGCGGAGATTTACGTCATCTTCCGCACAGACAAAATCCGTCATACTGACACTGGAGTCACGTGACAGGCGGAGATACCCGAGTGGTTATCCGTATAAACTTTCTTTTGCTATCTCTAAGACTTAAAGCATGATAGCAAGTTGAGTGGGTAAAAGCGCAGAAACAGATTTTGCGCCCTTTATCATTCAGGAACGACAAGCTGAGTGGGTAAATGCGCAGATACAGATTCTGCACCCTTTATCATTCAGGAACAACAAGCTGAGTGGGTAAACGCATAGATACAGATTATGCGCCCTTTATCATTCAAGCACAACAAGCTGAGTGGGTAAACGCGTAGATACAGATTCTGCACCCTTTATCATTCAAGCACAACAAGCTGAGTGGGTAAACGCGTAGACACAGATTTTGCGCCCTTTATCATTCAGGAACAACAAGCTGAGTGGGTAAACACATAGATATAGATTCTGCGCCTTTTATCATTCAAGCACAACAAGCTGAGTGGGTAAACGCGTAGATACAGATTATGCGCCCTTTATCATTCAAGCACAACAAGCTGTGTGGGTTAACGCGTAGATACAGATTATGCGCCCTTTATCATTCAGGAACAACAAGCTGAGTGGGTAAATGCGTAGATACAGATTCTGCGCCCTTTATCATTCAGGAACAAACAAGCTGAGTGGGTAAACGCGTAGAAACAGATTATGCGCCCTTTATCATTCAGATTTCGCAAGTTGGGTGATAAACGCGCAGAGACAAATTCTGTGCCCTTTGTCATTCTGCACACCTTTTCGCCACCCAGAGGCGATCGAGTCCGGTGGCACACAGAGACAAATTATGGCCATTCTGTGTCTCGCCGCCCAGGCTTGATCGTGTCCAACAAAACGCAGAGACAAATTATGGTCATTCTGCGTCTTGTATCAACCAAGAGGAACAAGTTCGACAGTATCGGGATGATGTGTCGGTACTGATCATTTTCAAATTTTTGTAGGTTCCGTTAGCAGGAAGGTTCATTGGCTGAAAGGTGTTTCGCTCGAACGAAATTAGTGTCTTATCTTTACTTCCCTTTTATCTCCAATAAAAGACAAGTAAAGAGGGGCAACTGTCATACCCTAATTTCGTTCGGGGACCATCCGTTGTTGGGATGCGACCCTCGTTTGATCACTTCGAGGTACTTGGCACCCATCGTTAGGCGATTCGTGAAGTTCCGTGACATGCCAGAAGTCAAGAGAAAGCATTGTAGCACAATTCGTGACATTCCGTGACATGCCGGAAATTAAAAGGAAGTGTTAGTGCATAATCCGTAAAGTTCCGTAACATTCCGAAAGGCAAAAAGGGGATGATTACGTAATCCGTAAGGTTTCGTAACATTACGGAAAGAAAACAAGCATCAATACGAAATTCGTAAAGTTTCATAACGTTACGGAAAAAGAATCACCAAAAAAAGGTAGGGGTGTACTTAGTAAAAATGGGGGTGCAAATAGCAACCAGGCCCACTTGGACCTTCCAAAAAATTCCTCCAAAAGGCCCACTTGAGCATCTCCCCCATTTTCCTATAAATATGGGGAGAGGTGAAGAGGAAAATTGTTCAGCCCTCCTGGTAATTCAAGAATCACTTGAAATTAGTGAAAAAAATTGGTTTCGTGAAGAAAATCCAAGCCGAGACGCTTCCGTAACGTTTACGTGGGTGATTTCACGAAGATTTTCAACCGTTCTTCGACGTTCTTCATTCGTTCTTCGTCGTTCTTCGGTCTTCAACCGGTAAGTTCTCGAAACCGAACTTTTCAATTCATTCTATGTACCCTTAGTGGTCTACACTTGTTTTCACGTGATTTTATTTTCATTTCATTTACTTTTCGTACCCCCTTTTGACGTGCTTTAGTCATTTGCTTAAGTTATTTTCTTGCCTAATCAAAAAATAAAATAAATTTCCACCGATCATTTGAATTGTAATATCAGTTAATTTCTATTAAAATGAAATCCGACTGTTCGGTCATGCCGTAACCACGTTGGAAACCAAAAAGAGGTAAAATAATAATATAATAATAAAAAATATCTTTTAGTAAAATAAATCAAAAAAATCAATCGGACGTTTCTCTTTGGGATTTTTCTTTCTTAATCGAATCAACTAATAACCAAAGTGCAACTAAGGCTAAAATCAATTCATAAACCAAACTTTTGTCATCGCCTAAAAAAGCCATTTTCAAAGGTCCAACGCCTTGAAATGGTCTTTTCCGCTTTTATTAGTTAAGTGTAGATTTCTAAAGGCCTAAAATCAACATGTAACTTTGTTACCTCTTTCAAAAATAAAGAAATCATTAATGGTCCAATGCCTTAATGTCTTCTCTCTTTTCAAAAGAATCGAAAGTTTGTTTAATGGTCCAACGCCTTAAATGACGTTTCATTCAATAAAAAAATATCTTGCAAAAGGATAAAAACAACTAAACCTAACACTTTGTTCACAAAGAACTACGTAGGTTTGATTTCCTTATCGCAATTAAGGAATACGTAGGAGCAAGGGAAACACCCTCGTCGACCGCAAAAAGATAAAAAATATAAAAAGTACAAAAATAAATAAAGGCGTAAAAGGGAACATAAAAATTGAAGTCATGTTTGCACATTTAATTAAAGGCTGCCGTATCCTATGACGGATGCGTGGGGTGCTAATACTTTCCCCGTGCATAAATACAACTCCCGAACATTTCACTTAAAAGTTCGTAAATCATGGCTTTTCCAGTTTTTTCGACGTTTTCCTCAAATAAACGTTGGTGGCGACTCCGCGCGTATTCCTTTCTTGGAACACGCACTCGCGAGTCACGCGTCGCCCTCCCGCCGAAGGGTAGGTTGCGACAATCCCTAAGATATGTTTCTACAGTCTGACCGTTGGGATCTTGAAAACTATAACTTTTGATCTCCTCCTAAGCGAGAATGGCGCGCTAAGCGCAATTCCAACCGAGGGGAATTGCGCTGAGCAGCCCAAAGCTGCACTAAGCCCAATTCCAATCAAGGGGAATTACACTGAGCGGCCCCAAGGTGCGCTAAGCGAGCCCTAGTGTAGAGGGGGCTGTACTAAGCCTAAATTCTTGCACTAAGCGCAATAAGTGGACTTCGGCTTAGCGCGAAAAGCCCGCTAAGCGAAAGTTGCAGGTTATAAATACGTCCTCAACATGAAAAAAATGAATTTCACTCTCCTATTCTCCCAAAAAAGTCTCCTAAACCCTAAAACCTTATTTTCCACCACCCAAGACCACCGGTGGCCGCTATGAGCCGCCGTTGGTTGCCGTTGGACCCCTACACCAAGAGGAACACTTTAATCGGAGCGGAATCCTCAGAATCCTCCTCGAAGATTCGATGGAGAAAATCCCTCAATCCTCCATTCCAAAGTTTCTCTGAGGTAACCTTGACTTCTAAGCCTTCTCCTAACTAGTTTGAGTTCCTCTTAGAGTCTCTTATGTGTTGGGTACTGTAATAGGGTATTTTTACACTTCCTTTGAAAAACCCTAGAGAATGAGACATTGTAAAAGTTATCTTTTTGTAACCTTGAGGTTATTTTTGCGGCATTCACTGAACCCCAATTACATTGGCGTGATCGGAATTTCAAAATGATGTTTCCATTTGTAGAATTCGAAACACCCCTCAGCCCTTTATGTTTTGACAGTGGTATTTGACCCCGAATGTTACCTTTGACCTTGTTTTTGAAATCCATACTAAATTCCTTTCATTTTGGCATAATAGAGACTTGCGTTGGACCGACAAGCGCGAACGAGAGAGAGACCTCTAAGTGACACAAAGAGGAACTGTCGGAGAGCTCACGATAGGTGAGGGGAGTTATTATAAAATTTACCGTTTTGACACCATAGTTAAGGTCAGGGAACCTAGCTATGAGAATATCTGCCTGTCCTTGTTGCATGCTGATTTTCTTTCAAGAAAACTACGTTTTTAAACAATGGGATGCGATACATTTGGTATTCATGTGAATGTTGGTTTTCAAGAAAAACTATGTTTTTAACAAATGGGATACGATATATCTATTGTTGATGAATAACATTATTGTTTATTAAACTTGTGTTGTTTGAAGACCTGGGAAGTGTGAACCTCAGGCATGGAAAATATATTTATATGCGGAATGCGACTCACTGTTGATGTTGCTATTGGTGACTTTAATTGATATATGGTGATGTTGATATTTACGATGATATTGATTTGAGATGACATTGTTGATGGTGATCATGTCAACATGAATTGATGTTATTATTGATGGTTATGTCAATTTGGAATGAGGTTGTTGTGGTTATTGGTGATGTCATTGAAATGGAATGATGATGATGTTGGAAATGCATTGACAAGTGTATATTGTGTATGTTCGTGGGGGGCGGAGTGCACTGACCTTGCCGGATGGCCCATTCGTGGGGAACAAGCGTGGTTAAAGAATCTAAGCATTTCTGAGGGGATGCTTAGGCGCTTTAATTGGTCCATGGTCTTTGGCACTTGCTTTTGGCCACGTTCATGGGTGGTGCATTGACATTGTCGGATGTCCCTTGTGTGGGAAACTAAAGTGGTTAAAGAATCTAAGCAGTTCTGAGGGGATGCTTAGGAGCTTTAATTCATCCATGGTCATTGTACTTGATGGTGCCCATGTTTCATACCTCATATGAAATGAGAAATAGTATAAACTATGGCAGTATGTACTCTGTACTAGGGGGTGTGTCACTTGGTAGGGAACTCCTTGTGGCCCCAAGTTGATCACCTAGGGGGGGGGGGGGGGAAGTTACGGTGCACGATTGGGTGGCCTCAACAAATATTGCATGGTTTCCTAAGTGAGATGTCGTGTAGGCACGCTTAGGGCTATTTCCTTGGTATTGGATACAGTAGGTATCACATTGCATCTGAGAGTTGAGGTCAGGTGCATGCATCATTCTGAGCAATCTTGATTGGATCCATGGATGGATGATGAATATTTGTTGAATGTGGGTGTTGAATAATGAATGTTGTGTAAGCTCATGATGTTTGCTTATGTTTTCTTGCTAATTGTGATTATTTGGATTTTACATTGGTTCTTTTTATAATGAACTCACCCTTGCAATTTAGTATCATGTGGTTGATACTTGTGATGATTGCGAACCTTGTTCGTGGGAGTAGTAGGGTGCCGGGATGAGATTCTGTTGAGGAGCCACCAAGCCGACGTGATGACATTGGGATTATTTTGGGGAGAGAGTTGTGTTTTGTTAATCAACTCCTCCATAGTGGCTCATGATTTCTTTTGTTGGATTAAGGATGTAAATCACAGATTTAATTATATCTACGAACTGATTTAATCTTCACTATGTGTATGATGTGTGCTAAACTACTATATTAATATTCATGTATTCGGTTAAACATTGGTGCGTGTTTGGGAACATATATATATATGTGTGTGTGTGTGTGTGTGTGTGTGTGTGTGTGTGTGTGTGTGTGTGTGTGAAATTCAAATTTACTATGATTTTCATAAGCAAAATAATGGAGTTTTCATAAAAGAAAGGAAAAGAATTTAATTTTCCATTTATTAGAGTGGTGATATCGTAGCGACGAGGCGGGTCGTTACATTAGGCTGCCAACAATTCATGGTTCTTCTAGGATTCAAAAGCTTAGGTTCTAGGAGAGCATTCATCCATAGAATAACCTTCATTTTTTTTATTCATTCCTTCCCCATACTTGCCCTTTTTCTTAGGCACTTAGCTTTCATACCTGAAATTATAGCATACACACTTATTAACTTTATTTATACTTACAATTTTTTTTAACACAAGAACAGAACCAGTGTGTATATACTATTTTCTTTGACCATTTCAATCCTTACCCAGTGCCTCCCCCAAATTTGGGACAAGTTTACCTTGATAATACCTCCCCCAAATTTGGAACAAATTTTCCTTGAACCATCTTCTGTGGATGATGCTCTCCTACAACTTAAAATAAGGTATCAGTAGATACAACTGAATAGGCTCGAGGTTCAATCAATCAATCAATTCATTCAGCTCAAACTGGGTGCAAGGGATAATTCATTCAATCACAAGATTAGCTTTTTGGCTAAGTAGTTATTCATCATCCTCAAGTTCATGCATCCGAGCCACACTTCAAAGATTCACGCAAAAATCAGCACTAAATGATAGTTGTTTCTCTCAAAATTTTAAAGATCACACTCTCACCGGGATACGGTTAATGCATTCCTTCACAATCAATCTGACAATCGACTAACATTTTTAGACATAATTCCAATCACATGCTCATTCTCTTCTAATGACAACAAACTTGATCAAAACAATCATCCAATCATCCCAATCCATTCAATTCATACATTTTCTCAAACAATCATTTCCAAACACTCATTTCATACCAAACAAGCCACTGCATACAAAGTTCAATCAAGCTTTTTGTACAAGCAGACAAACAACTATGCTACTGAAATCAGAATGCTGAAATTTAAAGAATTGAAACATAAAAGCTGAAATTTAAATGACATAAAGCATAAAATAACTTAAATTAAGCTAAAGTGTTCATAATGCAAAAAATTTAAATGTCTTGTTCCTCCTATGGCTGGTCTTCATTAAGATTTAGTGCTGATGGCTGAATCTCCTCAGGAGCAGGTACAGATGGTGGAGGTGGCTGTGGGGTCTGAGCTGGAGTGGTCTCCTCCTCTACTGCCGCTGGTGATGGTGCAGGTGGCTCCTCAGTCATAGGCTCCTAGGCTGTGGAGGCCCCACCCCCTCCAGAGGAAGAAGGTTGGTCTCCTGGCCAAGCCACCAGTGTGTCAAACTCCTCCATGCTCATAATGGAGGGCAAGCCCAAGCCTTGAAGGCTCTGCATGATGATGGACTGCCTTCTATGGATGCTCTGGAGCATTATGTGAAGCATCTGAGGAGTGAAAACAAAATCTACTAGACATGTAGAGAGAGGAACTGGTAGAGGAATTGTAGAAGAAGAAGGTGCTTGTGACATCCTAGAAATTTCTACCCGGAATTTTTGAAAACGATGTATTTTGAATGATTATATATATATAAGTATTATTCAGTGTATATGCATATATGTTCCTGGTAGAAGTAGGAATAGTGGGGGCAAGATACGCGGGTTAGGCTAATTAAGGAAGAAAAATCCACAACTGGAAGGTTATAGGTTAATTCTTAATTAATTAGTCTAAAAATCATCGTTTTGCGCACGACTTAGAATTTAACAAAACCAACCTCTGAACCACGCTCGGGGCTTTATTCTGAGCGTTTTAATATATATATTGCCTACTTTCAAAAACTGGCCCCGACGGGCACAGAGAAACGCGAGGGACTGGAACCAGAGGAACGGCATGCAAACCGAGGCAGGATTTTGGCATTTCAAAAGGTCAGATTTTTTCTCTTCATATGGCTGAGCATGAGTCACATCAAGAGAAAAGTGGGCCTTTTGCTCCACTCAAATGGAGACATGTGGCATAACTTAAAATAAAATAATAGAAAAGAGAAAAAGCTTTTCTTTTTAACCAAAAAGTTGTTTTCTCTCTCCTCACTCAGCCAAAGAAAATTTCAGAAAGCTCTTTTCTCTCTCTCACGTTGCCATTCTCTTCTTCTTCATCCTCCATTGAAACTCCATTAAAGCTCCAACCTTTGGTGCCCATTTCTGCTCCAAATCGCGAAAGGAAGGCATTTTCGGAGTCGTGAAGCGCATCTCTACGTGTGGGACCTCGAAATTTCAGGTTTGGGTAGACTTCTTTCTCACTTGATTTTCGTGGGTATGGGGCTTTGGGAGATATGATGGGCAGTTTTGCTTGGTTAATGCTTTGTGATAGTTGTTGGTGAAGAGATTTGACGAAAGCATGCTAAACTTGTTATGTTTGAGTGAGTTAAGCTTACCCATTCAGTTTTAGGGTTTTTATGATGATGCTTTTGATGTCGGTGTGCTGAAATTGCTTATGGAAAACTGCTAGGGATGAAGGGTAGAGTTAACCTAGGGTTAGAAAGTGAGAATATGGTGTTATGAGTGGAAAAAAGAGTGAGTCTTTGAGAGTTGGAAGGCCAAATCTGGATTTAGTGGTATTTGGAGGTTAAAGTGAGTTAATCCTAGTTTGAAATGTCATTTAGGACTTATGAGAAAGCTTGGGCTGTGCAAGAGAGAAAAATAAATGACCAAAGTGAACAAAGAGCCATTTCTAGGGTAAAATTGGGTGTTGAGGAGTCAAATTTTGATTCGGTGGAATTTTAGGTGTAAATCTAGTTTGAGCAAGTTTAAATTGATGTTATAGACTTGTGTGAGGTGAGAGTTTGCTCCAAACTTATCCCATTCTCAATTTCACTTCTCAAACCTTGAAAATCCATTAAATTGAGGGGTTTTGGATACCTAGATTTTGTGTTGCTTTGGTCTGAAGCTTGTCCTTGGTTTAGACATGATTGGTACATGATTTGGGACTTGTAGGATTCAATTTGGGCAAAATTGGATGAGGGAAAGAGTGGTTTTCGAAATCTGCACTTTATGCAGAATTTTGCTGTTGAAATGTGCAGCAGAATTTTGTATAAGTGCAGAAAAATGCTTGTGTATGGCTGGTTGTGAAAAGGGTACTACATATGGGGTTCTGGAAATTTGCTAGTAGATCCCAACGGTCAAAATGTAGACTTATGTACTAGAGACTTCCAGTAAAATTTTCGAGTCGATCCAACGGTTAACGAATTGGAACGAAGGAAATGTTACTGGGGTATTTGTATGTGAAAAGCTGTGATTTTGAGTTGTGTTTTGGGCAGAGTTTTCTGCCTTTGCCCTGTTTTGCTTGGTTTTGTTAGTCCATGATGATTGGATGCGGAATTACCTGGATGTTGTGGAAGCTTGGGAGGATTGATGGGGACTCAGCGTTGAGAGGAACGAGGATAAGGGCTACGTGGGAGTACGTGAGCTCAGTTGGAGGTGGGCAACAGGGGATGGTGGGTTTGTACGTGATTTGTGGATGTGGAGAACTTGTTTTGCACCATCGCCCGACCGCCACCTAGTACCACATGTGATGGGTACCCCATAATCCTACAAGCTTGAAATGAGGAAGTGTAGAAGGGTGAAACTTCCTGCTTTTATTCGTTGACCACAGAGTGGTACCTGGAGATATGTCGCGGGGGTCAGGAGACCTTGGGGACGTCAGGTGGGGTGCTATTGCCCAAAACCAAGCTTGACCAATCCCGACCCAACCCGGGCATAGTCAGTCAGTGAGAACCTGTGATGTACCTAAGCAGGCGAGCTCCTGGCAGTCAACAGATAAAAGGAACAAAGACCACAAAGCAAGGAGGCTTGTGTGGTGGCTGGCCAGCTGTGAACTTTGATTGATATATGGGATATGGCCTCTGGTAATCGATTACCAAGGGTGGGTAATCGATTACAAGGCTTAAAAATGAAGACAGGAGGCTAAGATGGTCTCTGGTAATCGATTACCAAGGGAGTGTAATCGATTACCAGGCTTGAAAACGAGGTCAGGAAGCTAGGAGGGCTTCTGGTAATCGATTACCAAGGGGTGTAATCGATTACCAGGCTTAGAAATGAAGGCAGCATGTTGTGGAGGCCTCTGGTAATCGATTACCAGGCTGTGTAATCGATTACACAAAGGAACATGCCACTGGTAATCGATTACACAGTGCATTTTTGCAAGTTTCATGTCCTAAAGCTGTGTAATTCAAGTTTGGCCTCTGGTAATCGATAACCAAGGCTGTGTAATCGATTACCAGAGATGAAAAGCCTAGAGACACCCCTTTTACTTGCATGTAGAGTTATGGGACGCATTGTGTTGCTACGTAGTTAGATATCGCATGAAAGAGTCTACCCCTTTGTTTTCTTTCTTGTAGATCGTGATGGCGGCGTAGCTAATCCATGATCGAGTGGAGATGGAGTGCCTAGAGGGAGCTTGGGAGACCCTCGAAGGCAACGCGAGGTGCCGATTTCGGGGCACGATTCGATTTACGGCTACTTCATTGGTGCATCTAGATGAACCCGCGCGCACGCTTCAGCGTACTGTGGAGTGGATACTACCCACGCCTACACCATACCGTCTAGTGGAGCTAGTCCAAGTGATTGAGGTAACGTCATCCGAGGAAGACCCTGAGGAGGATCTCGAGGAGCTACCTCCTGAGCCTGCTGTGGATGCTCTTGACTTTCTAGAGGGTGATGAGGACCCACTCCCTGAGGTGGATTCTCCCGAGGACGTCATGTCGGCATCCGAGGCAGACTCTACAGAGGATAGTGGCCCTAGAGAGATGGCGATCAGTGGAGGCTCTTCACCATAGTAGACAGTTCTATGGACTAGTTTTATATACTTTTTGAGGGTGGGTGTATCTAGTGCTGACTGTTAGGTTTACTCTTTTGTTTTTGTATGGGTAGACCTATTGTATAGGAATTTGATGATTGTATACATCTGGCTGAAGCCACTACAGTGGACACCTTTGCTCTGGATGACACTATGTATTTTGTAAAACTCCCATATTTGGGACAACTTTAAATGATGAATGTACTTATGTTTAACCTTGTTATTTGAAAAGAAAGCATTAGCAAACTTCACTTGCAAAAGAGTTTATCGACCGTATTTTGTTTTATTATTTTCATGTGACGAACTAAAGTAATGGCTGGTATACTCTTCCTTTTGAAACAGCAAAATAGTTTAGCGATTACGAGCGGTAAGAAAGAAATGACTCCGAATAGAGTTGTGAACTGGCCATTCAGGACTCTATAGTGAGGATTTTCCTTCTGAACCTAATTATTGTGAAAAGAGAAAGAAATGAAAAAGAAAAAGAAAAAAAAAATTTACCATGGTTTTTGTTATTTAAATCATTACTATTAAACCAATCATTAATTTAGGGACGCCACAATTGGTGGTATCAGAGCAAAATTTGGATTCTAGTGAACCTGTTTATGGTCTTGCTGTGTGAATGTTGTGTATCTCTGAAACTTGGAAGTAGGTGATGTGCCATCATTTTCTTCTATTTTCTAAACCCTTTTTGCACCATTTTAATTATTGATTGGTCTTAATTGTCAATTAATTAGGCAATTTTATTATTTGGGCCCATTCAGCTAATTTGATGTTTTTAATCTAATTTCAGGAATTAATGAAGCATTGGGCTTGAATCTAGCATTGGGCTTGAATCTAGAATTGGGCTTGGACTTGAAGAGGGCAGACTAATTTATTCTATAAAATTAGATCTTATCTTATCTAGATATTATTTAGATTTGATCTCATCTAGATATTATTTCATCTAGATCTTATCTTATCTTATCTTATCTAGATTTGATTTGATTTTACTTATGGGCTTGGATTTAAAACATATTTGTAAGCTTTGGGGCTGAAAAAAACTATATAACAGCACCAAGGTTCTAGTTTAGGGGCCCCCCCTCTCTCCCTCGCGGGAGACTCTCTCTCTCTCCTCTCTCTCTTCTATTTTTCGTTTTTAGTTTTAGTCTCTCTTCTCTTTCTCTTTTATTTTCGTTTTTTTTCAATTCCAGTTCAGACTTTTAGTTTTATCAATAAAATTTCATTCTCTATTTGATTAATGGAAGGCTAAGTCCGCAGCGTTGTTTTCCCTTGAGGATCAAGCACAGTTCTCTTTGAGGTTCTATTATTACTGTTAAATTCTGTTTAGTTTTTCCTCTTCACTAATTACTTTGAATTTGTTGCTTTTAATTCATGCATGCTTAGTGCTTGATTAATTGTCTCTGCGCTTAATTTACGTTCATGCTTAATGATCGTTTATGAGTAATTGGTGTATGTGATGCTTAATCACATAATGAATGCCTTATGTTGAATTTCGCTTAGTAATTTAATTTAGGGTTGGATTAAGTGGTTAAACTGATAAAGGATAAACTCTCGTAACCTAGGATAAGAGACTTGCTTGTGAATCAAGGGGAAGCAACGTGTTTTAATTCTGTTATTTTCTAATTCACATATATTCGCTGTGTGCATTTCTACCTTCTTGTCTTGAGCATGAATGTGTGATTGATTCAGTAGGATTGTTGTGTGTATATGTATGTATAGAGAGGAGGATATTGTTATAACTGTCATAGCCTGTGTGGTACACTCTCTCATTAGGATTTCTTGGGTACTAATAGTTTCCCTACAGGATAGGTATGGCAGGACATGGTAGGGATCAGAACCGTGATGTCCTCAACCGCATCACAACTGTGCTGGAAACTCTGGTGCAGGAATGTGATGTGGAGCCGGCGGAGTATCGAGGACTCATGGCTTTCCGTAAGAACCACCCGCCAAAGTTCAGTGGAGACTATGATCCGGAAGGTGCTAGGTTGTGGTTAGCTGAGACGGAGAAGATTTTCGAGGCGATGGGTTGCCTCAAGGAGCATAAGGTTCCTTATGCAACATTTATGCTCCAAGGAGAAGCCGAGAATTGGTGGAAGTTCGTGAAGCCTTCATTTGTTGCACCGGGAGGCATGATTCCTTGGAATGCCTTCAAGGACAAATTTCTGGAAAATTACTTTCCACGAGATCTCAGGAAGCGGAAGGCGAGGGAATTTTTGGATTTGAAGCAGGGAAACATGTCTGTTGGGGAGTACACGACTAAGTTTAATGAGCTTCTGCAGTATTGGCCTCAATACCAAGATGCTCAGAATGAGGAAGATTTATGTGCTCAGTTTGAGAATGGGCTTCGGTTGGAGATCCAACAGGCGGTTAGCTACATGCAGATCACGGATTTTAATCAGTTGGTGACAAAGTGTAGGATTTTTTAGGACAAGATGAAGGAGAGGCAAGCTAGAGGCGTTGGAGGACCACAGAGAAACCATCCTTTTAGAGGAAATAGTAATAAGAGGATGAAGTCGTATGCTAGCAACAAGAGGAAACAACCTATGGCTACCTCCAATATGAGCCAGTCGAGGGGGACTGGGGTACAGTGTTTTCAGTGTGGGGGACCTCATCTTAAGAGGAATTGCCCACAGCTCCCGCAGACACAGGAGAACCGTTGTTATGTTTGTGGCAAGGTGGGCCACTATGCTCGAGAATGTAGGGTGACCGGGAGACCGACGGTAACCGCCAATTCCAACACCGTCAATCATGGACCCGCTAATTCCACAAGGAGCGGTAATGTTAGCAACGACAACAACACTAGTGGTGGAAGACCAAAAGTACCCTCCCGGGTATTTGCTATGAGTGGTTTAGAAGCGGCTGCCTGCGATGATTTGATACAGGGTAAGTGTTTGATTGTTGATAAACTACTAGATGTACTTTATGATTCGGGTGCCACACATTCTTTCATATCTCATGCATGTGTGGAGAGGTTGGGGTTATGTGCGACGGAGTTACCATATGATATGGTGGTGTCTACTCCGACTAACGAGCCTGTAACCACCTCTCGGGTATGTTTGAAGTGTCCTATAATTGTTGAGGGCCGATCTTTTATGGCGGATTTGATTTGCCTACCTTTAGCTCATCTAGATGTGATCTTGGGGATGGATTGGTTATCTACTAACCATATCTTTCTAGACTGCAAGGAGAAGATGCTAGTGTTTGGTGGAGATGTAGTTCCAAATGAACCATCGAAAGGGGATGCGAACAACGATGGAGCGGGGGATGTTCGAACTTACATGGTGTTGTTCTCTATGAATGTGGAAGAGGGCGCTGAAGTTAGTAGTATACCGGTGGTGTCAGAATTTCAAGAAGTTTTTCCTGACGACGTTTGTGAATTACCACCTGAGAGAGAAGTGGAATTCATTATTGACTTGGTGCCTGGGGCGAATCCAGTGTCGATCGCACCTTATAGAATGTCTCCGGTAGAACTAGCAGAGGTGATGGCACAAGTGCAGGATCTTTTGAGTAAACAATTTGTTCGCCCAAGCGCATCACCATGGGGAGCGCCGATCTTGTTGGTTAAAAAGAAGGATGGAAGTATGAGAATGTGTGTAGACTACCGGCAACTAAACAAGGTCACTATCAAGAACAAATATCCTCTACCAAGGATAGATGATTTGATTGACCAATTGAGGGGAGCGACGGTATTTTTGAAGATCGATTACCAGTTATGTGTAATCGATTACACAGTGCATTTTTGCAGGTTTCATGTTCTGAAGCTGTGTAATTTGAGTTTGGCCTCTGGTAATCGATTACCAAGGCTGTGTAATCGATTACCAGAGATGAAAAGCCTAGAGACACCCCTTTTACTTGCATGTAGAGTTCTGGGACGCATCGTGTTGCTACGTAAATAGATATCGCGTGAAAGAGTCTACCCCTTTCTTTTCTTTCTTGTAGATCGTGATGGCGGCGCAGCTAATCCATGATCGAGTGGAGATGGAGTGCCTAGAGGGAGCTTGGGAGACCCTCGAAGGCAATGCGAGGTGCCGATTTCGGGGCACGATTCGATTTACGGCTACTTCATTGGTGCATCCAGATGAACCCGCGCGCACGCTTCAGCGTACTGTGGAGTGGATACTACCCACGCCTACACCATACCGTCTAGTGGAGCCAGTCCAAGTGATTGAGGTAACGTCATCCGAGGAAGACCCTGAGGAGGATCTCGACGAGCTACCTCTTGAGCCTGCTGTGGATGCTCTTGACTTTCTAGAGGGTGATGAGGACCCACTCCCTGAGGTGGATTCTCCCGAGGACGTCATGTCGGCATCCGAGGCAGACTCTACAGAGGATAGTGGCCCTGGAGAGATGGCGATCAGTGGAGGCTCTTCACCACAGTAGACAGTTCTATGGACTAGTTTTATATACTTTTTGAGGGTGGGTGTATCTAGTGCTGACTGTTAGGTTTACTCTTTTGTTTTTGTATGGGTAGACTTATTGTATAGGAATTTGATGATTGTATACATCTGGCTGAAGCCACTACAATGGACACCTTTGCTCTGGACGACACTATGTATTTTGTAAAACTCCCATATTTTGGACAGCTTTAAATGATGAATGTACTTATGTTTAACCTTGTTATTTGAAAAGAAAGCATTAGCAAACTTCATTTGCAAAAGAGTTTACCGACCGTATTTTGTTTTATTATTTTCATGTGACGACCTAAAGTAATGGCTGGTATACTCTTCCTTTTGAAACAACAAAATAGTTTAGCGATTATGAGCGGTAAGAAAGAAATGACTCCGAATAGAGTTGTGAACTGGCCATTCAGGACTCTATAGTGAGGATTTTCCTTCTGAACCTAATTATTGTGAAAAGAGAAAGAAATGAAAAAAAAAAGAAAAAAAATTTTACCATGGTTTTTGTAATTTAAATCATTACTATTAAACCAGTCATTAATTTAGGGACGCCACAGTGCTGGTGCCTCTGATGGTGTTGTGGAAGGGGCCTCAGATCTCTTACCCCTGGCCTTCCTAGGTCCTCTGAAAGTTACTGTTGGATCATCAAGATTCCAACAGTTCTTCTTAATATAAGCCAAATTAATGGTAGGACTCAGTCTCTCATGGGTCAAGGAATCATAGTGCTGGGCTTTACATAAAGCAATGATTAGGGCAGGAAAGCCAAGCCTCGAGGAGTCATGTTGTGCTATGAGTGTAATCTGACTAGAAATGAAGGATCCATGATTCATATCCATCTTCTGTATGAGTGCATATACTAACTTGGCCCTATCTAAATTTTTCCTTAAGATCTTCAAGGGTAGTCCATCTAAATTCAATTCAAATCCCTTACCTGGGATACACAAACAGACTTCTAACTCTTGTTGGTTTGGCCTTAACAACACAAATCTTGCATATGCTGGAAGACTTTCTCCTTCCTCTATAATTACTGGTGTTTCTTAAAAAAAGAGTTGAGGGAAGCTGAGTCAAATGGAATCCATTGCCCTCTAACCTTGACCTGTTTTGGCGACTTGTCTTTAGGATCATACACATTTGCATAAAACTCCCGTACAAGTGCCACATCAATACTTCCCTCTACCAGATTTGCTATCTTCTTATGCCAGTTCCTTCTGTTTAACTCTAGCTAAAATTCCTCAAATTCATTAAATGACAACTGTACATTTCTTTTTGAAATAATCTTTCTACCAAAGATATTGTTTGTATAACGATCCCATACTTATGGGGATGAAAAATTGTGTCTATCATATCTAGTTTGAGAAGATGAAGAAGCAAGGGCTTTTCTTTTCTGAGATGCCATCTGCAAAATTTAAGACAAAACACACAAGATTAGTATAGGTTTATTCTCAAGAAAACAGAAAAATTAAACTGAAATCAGAGCTGGGTGCTTAGCGCAGCATGCTAAGGCTTAGCAAACCTTATGAAATTAACACAAGCGCTAAGCGCAGCAAGTTGACGCTTAGCTCGAAGACACAAAACATTTTTTTTCTGTAGAATAGGCTTAGTGCACAGGCACGCTTATCCTAAGTCTACAATTTTAGAAATAGTAGAGGACTGGGGCTTAGTGCCGCATGCTAGTGCTTAGCTCAGCCTCAACAGAGAGATACTAAGGCTTAGTGCACAAGGGCGCTTAGCCTTATTACAAAGGTTAAAGAAACAAAATCTAAGTGGTGCTTAGCGCAACAAGCTGGGCTTAGTGCCTGAACTACATTGGGTATCTCAGTATACCATTGACGCTTAGCGCACAGACGCGCTTAGCGACTACATCGTTTTGCTTCAACAACCAAGATGAACACGCTTAGCGTGACATGGTGCACTTAGCGTGATCATCAGAAATCTGAAAAATTTTAATAGTTGCGATGAACAGGCTAAGCGCAGTAGGCGCACTTAGCGTGTTCATTGCGTATCCCAAAAAGATACCAGTGGTTTTCACCCCTTTTTAACCACATTGCCCCTAATCGGCTGCTAACCTTCCTAAAGTGCTAAAATACATAACCCTAAAACTAAGTAACTTAACCTAACATCAATACTAACTAAGAAACATAAGTTCTCTATCCTAAGGTGTGAAGCATGAAATACAAAGAAAAAATGAAATCAAGAGACTTGGATTGTGTAATGCAGAGTGTGAAGAAGCAAGGGATCCAGAGGAGCAAATAAGCACACAGCAGAAACAAAGAATGCTCAGGGATTGAGAGTGCAGAGGTTTGGGTTCCAAGGTAGCAACCCAAGTGCCTTTGCCTCTACTTTTTAAAAACTAAAATTCGTATGGCGCGCTTAGCGTGCCAACGTGACGTTTGAGTTTAACACTGGCGCTTAGCCTAGCCTCGCGGTAAGCCCAACTGGAAGTTGTAACTTCCAGTAAGCATTTGGGGCTTAGCGTGGCAGCAGCGCTTAGCGCTTTCTGCAACACCAAAAATTTTTCTGCAACATGCGCTTAGCCTAAGATGTGAGGCTTAGCGTACATCAAGCTTCAACTTACAGTGAGTGATTCAGGATTAGCACCACTACCTGCGCTAAGCGCACTTCCAATGACTTCAAAATTTGACGCTTAGTGCATCCTTTCCCACTAAGACCAGCTTGAAAGCTCAACTTACAAAATGAATCTGGGGCTTAGTGCAGGATGGCGTGCTTAGCGCAGCTATAATAAATTTTCACAAAGAGGAAGTGGCACTTAGCGCATCATACACGCTAAGCCCACTGCTTAAGGTGCAACTTACAGTGAAGATGTTGGGTTTAGCGCAGCGATGTGCGCTTAGCTGAACCATTCAACCAATCAATCAGGGGTCTTTGCGCTTAGCGCGAGCAAGCTCGACTTAGCGCGTGAAGAGATGGCGCTTAGCACAAGGTTTGCGCTTAGCGAATAAGCAATCTGAAATTTTTCTAAGTCCTTTTCTGCTTATCTCTTCACACATAATTTTAACAACCCTTTTTGTTCATTACTAAACAAGCTGAAATCAATCACAATCACAAGCAAGATGTCCTAACTGCATGAAAGAAATAAAAATGAAGGTAGAGAAGGGAAAGAAAAGCTGGGTTGCCTCCCAGTAAGCACTTCTTTAACGTCATGAGCTTGACGCATCATCCTGTTATCCAGGATCCAATAATGTTCCCACTTTAAGGACCTTCTTCTCAGGTCTTCTTTCCTCCATCACATGAACTTTAAAACAGACATTCCAGTCAGGTGGCTCTTTATCTTCATGAAATAGATCAAAGCTGATTTTCTGATCTTCTATGCCCATTTGCAACATCTTCTTTCCCATATATACCACACAACTTGCAGTAGACATGAATGGGTGACCAAGAACAAGAGGAATATCAGCATCCTATTCTATGTCTATCCCAACAAAATCAGCTGGCAATATAAGGTGTTTCACCTTCACCAAAACATCTTCAATCACTCCATATGGTCTTGCAATGGAGCGATCAGCTAACTGGAGGGTCATGTGTGTAGGTATTATCTCTATCTCTCCAAGTTGCCAGCACATGGAGAGAGGCATTAAGTTGATACTAGCTCCCAAATCTATGAGAGCTTTTCCTACAGCAACCTCACCAATGGAACACAGTATCGTGACAACTCCAGGATCATTGTGCCTAGGTGGAAGAATGCGTTGAATCACAACACTACAATTGCCTTCCACCACAATTCTGTCACTGTGGATGTACTGGTTCTTCTTTGTCAGCATATCTTTTAAAAATTTGGCATAGAAGGGCATTTGTTGAAATGCTTCTCCAAAAGGTAAAGTAATTTCCAGTTTCTTGAAGATATCAAGAAATCTGGCCAAATGTCTTTCTTTTTCTTTCCGGGAAAGTACCAAAGGATACGGTACTTCCTTGCCTTCATTTGGAGTAGTATCCTTCTTCTTGTCAGTGGTTGCCTCACTCTTGCCTTTCCTCATCTCCTCATCAACAACTTTCTCTTTTTGATTTTCATTTTTCAACTTTTTTTCTTTTTCTTTTTCTTCTTCTTTTATTCTTTCTTTTTCTTTTTCTTTTATTGGTGTATCTTCTTCCTTATCATCTTCAGTTTCCTCATTAATCTCTTCAAGTTCTACAGAATCAAAAATAGGTTCAAGTGTTGGCTTAGGTGCCAGCTGTTGTTTATGTTCCTCCATCTTTTTTTTAGCTTCACTATCATCTCCTTGGATTGCCATTCTACTTCTAGTCATCACAACTTTACATTCCTTCTTGGGATTTTTCTCTGTATTAGCTTTAAAACTGCTTGATGATCTATCCGCCAATTGCTTTGCAAGCTGTCCCACTTGGACCTCAAGATTCTTTATGGAGGACTCTGTGCTCTTCTGATTGGACATAGAAACCTGCATAAATTGAGCTAGAGTCTCTTCTAGCTTCGTTGTGTGATCATAGAGACTAGGCCCTTGTTGCTATGGCCTTGTGGATGGTCCACCTTGATCTCTTTTGAACTGATTTCCAGGGTGCTTCCTCCATTGTCCCTGCTATTGATTATATTGCTGGCCATGTTGGAATCCAGAAAATCCTCCTACATTGAAATTATTTCTGGGCTGATTTCCCATGTAATTGACTTCATGAGTGGGGTGTTCTTCAATAGGAATACAACATCCAGATTCATGAGCTCCCCCACAGATGGTACATCCTGCAACCTGCAAAACAGAAGCATGTGAAGTATGTGCATAATGAATTTAAGTTGGCAACTTAGCGTTTCAGTCAAAGTTTCTAGTTGCTTAGACAACAATTTGTTTTGTGCCAACAATGCATCATGGGAGGTTAACTCCAATAAACTCTTTTTGGTAGGAATGTGAGCTCTATCTCTCAAAATAGCAATGTCGCTTGTAGCCATATTTTCAATGAGATCCATGGCTTCTTCAGGGGTCTTCAATTTGATTTTCCCACCTGCAGAAGTGTCTAATAGTTGTTTGGACTGTGGTCTTAACCCATCTATAAAGATATTGAGCTATATCGGTTCTGAGAATCCATGAGTGGGAGTCTTTCTCAATAAACCACAAAATCTTTCCAAGGCTTCACTCAAAGATTCATTGAGAAATTGGTGAAAAGAAGAAATGGAAGCTGTGCCTTCTGCAGTCTTAGACTCAGGGGAATATTTCTTTAGAAATTTCTCCACAACTTCATCCCATGTCTTAATACTATTACCTTTGAATGAATGAAGCCACCTCTTAGCTTTTCCTAATAAAGAAAATGAAAACAAGCTCAGTCGAATTGCATCTTCAGGCACTCCAACCAACCTAATAGTATTGCATATTTCTATATAAGTGGCTAAGTGTGCATATAGGTCTTCATTTGGTAGTCCATGAAACAAATTATTTTGGATCAACTGAATCAATGATGGTGGATAAGTAATAGTTTGTGCTTGAACTTCTGGTTGTGCAATGCTGTGAAAAATTATGGCACATTAGAACTTGAATAATCTTCCAGAGTAACTCTTCTTGGCTCTTCAGCCATGACGTAGTCTTCAATAGGATCTAAATGAGAATGTTCGGCAATAGGAAAATTAGAAGATGCCTCAGAAGGTTGAGGTTCTTCCTCTGGAATTGCTGCTGCCTCTAAGTCCTGCAAAAATTTTCTAATTCTCTTTTGATTACTCCTTCTACAAGTAGCGTTAATCTCCAAATCAATGGGAAGCAAAGCACCTGTAGAAGATCTTCTTTGCATACAAGAACAATACAACAGTTATCCAGTTCAAAAGAACAATGAATGTACTAAACTACTATGTTAGTCAAAAGAATAAAAAAATTTGAAAAAGTAAAATTAAAGCAATGCTGCAACTTGAACTAAACTCTACTAACAGTTTAGTTCCCCAGCAATGGCGCCATAAATACTTTGATGGATCCCCATTGCAGTTACTTTTTGTGCATTTATGTCTCAAGGAAATTTCAATGGGGGTTTACCGGAAAGCGCACCAGGTCGTCAAGTATTTAAAATTAAAATGGATGAATCCAAGTATCGAACACAGGGAACTAATGTTAGCCTGAATTATGTTCAGAATCGAAGCATTGTTGAGAGAACATGTATAAATGATAATTTCATACAGAATTTAAAATAAACTATTTTGCTAAAAACTATAAAATGCAAGGTAGATAAAATGACAGCAATAGGTAGAAATGTTGGGTCTTTCTAACAAACAAGCTGATGCATGAAAATATATTTCTCTAATCAATCGTGCTCTTGTGTTCTATGTTGTAGCCTAAATTACTAAACCTTCGATCCCTCGTCAGGTTGAATATCCAAGCTTCATCCGCAAATCCCTCATGTAAGACCACACCCGATTTAGACAGCCCTTTTAGGTTTAGCCTAACTTAAACTGAGTTTCATCCGCAGATCCCTCATGTAAGACTAGACTCAGCTCAAGTAGCTTACAAATGTTTAGCCTAATTTAGCCTAAGCTTCATCCGCAGATCCCTCATGTAATACTAGGCCTAAACTAAACAGCATTATTCTAACAGCATAATTAAAACCAAAACTTAACCCGCAGATCCCTCATGTAAGATTAAGTTTCAATCCTACTTCAATCAAGTTCTAAGGCAACAATACATTTCCCAATGCTAAAGTCACCTAACTATGCATACAAATGGGTAATCAGACCAAAAGAATACAAACATTAAGCATTGAAGGAAGCATTGAACACAGAAAACATAATCGATTAGATATTAGGTATTTACATCAGCTGTTCCTTAGAAATCCCCAACTAGGGTGTTTAGCTAGCCATTACAAAGAAACCTAACAATAAATGAGATTAAAAGCAGAGAATGATAGTTCCTTACATAAGAAGGGGGATTCCTCCTCCTCTTCTCAGCATCTCACACTCACTCTCTACTCAATAATCTCTCTCAAATGACAAAACCTAGGCTTCAATGCATAAGCTGCTCCTCTTTTCTGCTTCTAGGGCTCTTCCCCCCAAATAGGCTTGTAGCTGCTCTGGAATTTTGTGCCCTGGCCATCTTTAGAAGCTGTCATAAAAGTGTCATAAAAGGTGGTACCCTAATTCTGCATAAGACAGGCTTTAAATAGGCTTTGAAATCGCGACGCTGCACTCAGCGCCACCCTCGTGCTTAGCGTGAGTAAGTGAATTTGAGCTTAGAGCCAGTCTCGAGCTTAGCCTGGCTAAAGGCACTTGTTGCGCTTAGCACACTGATCTCGCACTTAGCGCATGGCTTTGATGCTGATGCTTTGCCAGATTCTCCTTTGCGCTAAGCACGGTGAAGCTGCGCTGAGCGGTGGATAAGCGCTTAGCCCAGCTTCTACTTTTTGCAATTAAAAACTTAGCCTCTTTTTCACCTAAAAATGCGCAGATTTCATCATTAAATCCAATGGGAATGGTCTAGAGACAGCGCTAACCATAAAACAAGATTTATTTACAAAATTTACTCCAAAATGACCATAAATTGGGGAACTATACAAGCTTTGGAAAATGATTTCTATACAAAAGTTAGTCGTATAAAGCGACTAACACGCGGCTTGTCGCGCTAAGTGCCAATCCCTCTCTGTTTTGAAAAATTATGGAATTAGGCTTAGCAAGCTTGCTCGCAAAGCCTATTCTGCAGAAAAAAGATTTTTTGTGTTCTCGCGCTAAGCGCGTGGCTATCGCACTTAGCCCATGAGTAAAATTTCATAAGGCACGCTAAGTGCATCTGTCGCGCTAAGCGCCCAGTCTTATTTCTAGTTTTATTTTCTGCTTTTCTTTTTGAATAAATCCTGTGTAATCTTGTCTTATGCTTCTATTGTTTTACAGATGGCTTCATGAAAGAGGAAGGCAACAACTTCAATACCCCAGGCCAGATATGACAAATCTAGATTTACATCCTAAGAGGCCTGGGACCGCTACACAGATAATGTACTCGGCTGGAAGATCCTTCCGGAGAGAAATGTAAAGTTGTATGTCACTGAGTTTGATGAATTTAGAAGGGAATTGGAGAGGAGAAATTGGCATAAGGAGCTTACAAACTTCGCATATGGGAGCATAGATGTGGCAGGAGTGAAGGAGTTTTATGCAAATCTCTATGACCTCGAAGACAAATTGCCCAAGCAAGTAAGGGTTAGGGGGTATCTGATTAAATTTGATGTTGATGCCTCAACACCTTCTTCCATACACCGGTGGTCATTGAGGAAGAGGAGAGCCTCCCAGCTTACTCCAGATTTACCAGGTTAAGGCCAGATCCGCAAGAGCTGGCAGCTCGCTTATGTATCCCTGGAAGGAGATTTGAGTTGAATGCAGACGGGTTGCCTCTGAAGATTCTGAGGAAGAATTTGACTATGTTGGCCCAAACATGGAGTGTACTTTCTTTTTCTAACTTGGCCCCTACTTCCCACACTTCAGATATTACTTTGGACACGGTCAGGGTAATATATGGGATTATTCAGAAGATGGACATGAACCTTGGGTACCTCATCTTGAGTCAGGTTACTCTTATTGCTCAGCATGACTCCTTGAGGCTAGGTTTTCCTGCCCTTATCGCTGCCTTGTGCAAGGCCCGAGGAGTCACCTTTAACTCTTTGACTTTTGAGAGCTTGAGCTCAACCATTAATTTGGCATATGTTAAAAAGAACTGTTGGAACCTGGATGACCCTTCGGTCACTTTTTGAGGAACCCAGAAATCCAGGGCTAGGAGATCTGAGGCCCCATCTACTTCAGCTCCCCCTATCTCAGCTCCTTCTACCTCTCCTCTCCCTCCAACACCAGCAGCTCCAGTTCATACAAGTTTTTCCGCTCGGAGCTCAAAGCATTCCTTATCTATGTTGTAGAGCCTGCATCAAGGCCAGCTCCTGATCATGTAGAGCTTGCAGAATAAGGTCCACCAACGGTCGGTTATGAGCGTTGAAGAATTTCTACAGATGGTGGCCTGGCCAGGAGTCTAGCCTTCTCCTTCAAGACGGGGTGAGGCCTCCGCAGCCCAGGAGCCTCAGCATGCACAGGAGGATGCTTCTGCAGACATCTCTGAGCCCTCTCCACCTGAGCCATTTATTTTTTAGGTTGATCAAGAGCCATCTCCTCAGCCTGAGCCAGAGCCATCTGCACCAATGCCGAACTTGCCTATTTCTCAAGATCCACTATCTACACCAACACTGGACCTGAATGACGCTGCACAGGATGATTGACAGGATTAGGATCTTTATTTTCTTGCATTTTGAACAGTTTTATTATTATTCTGTCTTTAGTACATTTTATGTTTATGTTTCAGTTTTTAATTTCAGTTCAACTTTTAAATTTCAGTTTATAGTTATAGTTTGTTTGGTAGCTTGTATAAAAGCTTGATTGAATAATGCACTTATTTTATTTAGCGGTTGGTGTTTGATTTTGGAAATCAGTGTTTGTTGATTGGCTTGAATGAATCAATTGTATAATTTGAGTGGATTGGAATGCGTAGATCATATGCCTTGAATGAGCATGCAAAGAACATGAAATTAGGATTATGACTGAAAATGCTAGTCAGTTTGTCAAATTGATTGTGAAGGAATGCGTTAACTGTAACCCGGTGAAAGTGTGATCTTTAATTGTGAGAGAACAAATAACATTAAGTAATGATTTTTGCATGAATCTATGAAGTATGGAATGAATGCATGAAATTGAGGATGATGAAGGCCATGTTTTGATTGAAAGTAGCCACTTAGCCAAAAAGCTTACCTTGTGTATGAATGACTTATCCCTTGCACCCAGTTCGAGCTGAAAGTATGATTGTTTGATTGAACCTTGAGCCTATACAATTCATCTCCTGCTACCTTGTCTTAGGTTGTAGGAGAGCATCATTCATAGAAAGAATCTTGGTTCAAGGCAAATTTGCTCTAATTTTGGGGGAGTTATGTTTCAAGTTAAATTTGTGGGAATCACTGAGTAAAAGATTCAAATGGTAAGAAAAGAGCAGCATACACAGTCAGTTAATAAGTATGTGTTAAAAAAACTATAATTATAAAATAAAAGTGTGTGTGCTGCTATTCAAGAAAAAGAAAGCTAAGTGCGAAAAAAGGCAAGTAATAAGGTTGGAACAAAAAGAAAAAGGTTGATCTATGGATGAATGCTCTCTTAGAACTTAAGTTTTGCATCCTAGAAAAACCATGATTTGTTTGCAGCCCAATCTCATTACAAGCCTTGTAAAGTCATTCGGATTTAGTTTGTGTGTTCTTGACTGTATGATATGAGATCAAGTGCAAAGGTTGAGATTTGTGTTAGTTGTTGATTGATAGATAACCTAAACACTTGTGCATGAGTGAAACAGTGACCGTGAGGCTTTGGTTAATGACCCTTGATATTTGTCATTCTTACTAGCTTATTTCAGTTATGAGGCCTAACAAACATGTTCATATCTTTGAAATGTTGCATGTCATGTGAGAAGCTGTTGGTTGAAGCATTAAATGCCATTCATTTCATGTGATTGAATTCTTTAGAACAAACTTTGTTTTTGAATAACCACTATGATTCTGTCACTTGAGGACAAGTGAGTTGTTCTTTCTTTGCTTGAGGACAAGCAAAACTGTAAATTTGGGGGAGTTTGTTAGTCGTCTTATACGACTAACTTTTGTATGCAAAACTTTTACAAAATGTATATAAATCCCCAATTTATAGTTCTTTTATAGGATTGTAAATAAATTTTTCTTTGTTTTGATCTATGTTCATTAGAAGCCTCTTTATATGGAATTAATGTTAAATTCTCTTCAATTTCAAGCAAAAAAGAAGCAAATTTAAAGAAGTGCCAAAGTGGATGTCGCACTAAGCGAGCTCCGTGCGCTTAGCGCATATCAGTGACTAAGCCCAACACAAGAGCGCTCAGCGAGCCAAGGGAATCTGGAAGGGCATCTGCTACGCAAGCTTGCACTTAGCATGATATCAGCTTGCTAAGCAAGTCATCTGTCGCTTTCTAGGCTTAGCGCGAGATTGGCACTAAGCTCATATTCACTTACTCGCGCTAAGCGCGAAAATGGCGCTAAGCACGACGTCTAGGTTTTTTTTAGCCCTTTTTAAGCCTGATTTGCACAAAATTGGAGGGAGGTTTTTTTTTAACTTCAGAGAACGAAGAAGCAGAGCAAAGAGCCAAGTTTCCAACTTTTAGAGAGATTAGGGAGCTTTTTTAGTGATTGTGAGGTGCCAAGAGGTGGAGGAGACATCCCCTCTCCTATGTAAGCAAGCAATTTCTCCTAATTCCCTTTCTTTATTGTAAGAGGAGCTTCCTTGCCATGGAAGGCTAAAACCCTCAGTTGGGGATTTCTATTGAACTGTTGATGTAAAACCTTTTTCATATCTAATTAAGTGTGTTTTATGTGTTCATTACTTCTATCGGTGCTTGATTGTTGCATGATTTTGGTCTGATCACCCATTGGTGTATGATGTTAGGAACTTTAGCATTGGGAAATGTAATGTTTCCTTAGAACATGATAGAGCAGGGCTAGATAACTACATTGATAGGGATAGGGTGTAGGGTTTTAGTTTTTATTATGCTGTGATTATAATGTTGTTTAAATTAAGCCGAGTTCAACAAGAGGGATATGAGAACAAAGTTTAGTTTAAATTAGTCTAAACTTGCGAGACATCAAGGTTTAGTACTTGAGCCTTCAGCATAGAACACAGGAACATCCTTAATTAGAGAAACATATTTAATTGCATCAACTTGTTCAATAGGAAGACCCAACGCTTTTAGATCACTGTTTTCACACTTATTTGCTCACGTTTACTGCTTTTCAATTAGGATATATCATACTTTTAATTCAATTCACATTTATTAATTTCTGTTTACAAAATGTCTGATTATTGAACAAAACTTTGCTAAATAAACAAGTTCTCTGTGTTCGATACTCGGATCATTCCGTTTTAATTAAATACTTGACGACCCGATGCACTTGCCGGTTAAACCACTTCCGCATAAAATGAGTAATTACAAATTTTGGAAAAAGGAATTGTGGTAACTAATTTGGCTACCAACCCTTGATTGCCTTTCTAAACTGATGCATTTTTGTTTTTAGAATAAGTCCATCTTTGAACAACCTTTTGGATTAGCTAAGTGGCTGACATGTGGTTACTATTAAAATTTGTTTTTTTTCCTATATCTTTCTTCCCAAATGGAAGGATGAAATTGTTTTACATATTTAGCATTTATACTTTTTTCCAATTCTTTTCCGTGCGAATTAACTAGCCGATACGCTTCATTAGGTAAAATTCGACTAGTTATGAATAATCCTTCCCTATTCGGGGACTACTTGCCAAGCTCCAAGTCTCTTACTCCCAGAGGCAGAACTAACTTCCAAACGATGTTTCTTTCACTAAATCGCTTCAGCTTAACAAGTTTATTGTATGCCTTTCTACTTTTCTTTTGTTAAGCTGAATTTGATCGAGTAACATGAGTTGATCTTCATTTAACTCATCTAACTCATCAAGTATGAGTTTATGATACTTATCCAACCTTAGCATACTGTACTTTGCTTCCCTCAAATATTGCACATTAATCTCCAACAGAAAAACTGCATAATGTCCATAAGTTAGCTAAAATGGGGTTCAACCAGGTTCTTTGGTTAGAGTATTTTAGCAAGTCCAAGAGCTTATTGCAATGTTTCATGCCATCTTTTTGGGTTTTCTTGTAAGTTCTTCTTAACTATGTCAATCAAAATCTTATTAGTAGCTTCATCTTGTCCATTTGCTTGGGCATAATATGGTGTTGAATGTATCAGCTTGATGTTGAATTGTCATATGAATGAACCCATTTTATCTCGAGTAAACATAGTTCCTAGATTAGTAGTAACCGACTTAGGTATGTAGAATCTATAAATGACATTGCGTTTAATGAATTTAATCACAGCTTCCTGAGTTACACTAACCAATGGTTCAGCTTCGACCTATTTTGTAGAATAGTCAGTAGCTACTAAAATGAAACTATGTCTTTTAGATGAGGCTAGATAGATTTTTCTAATAACATCCATAGCCCATCCTCTGAATTGCCAAGGCTTGATTACTGCATGCATTTCATCTATTGAAGTCTTTTGTAAAGGTCCAAATCTTTGGCATTCTTCATACCCTTTAGCATATCGACAACAATTGGCAGTAATTGTTGGCTAATAGGATCCATGCAAAATATTAACCACTTCATTGTAGGTCAAGATCTGTGAGCACCGTATAATTCTTTATGTATTTCCCCCATCAGCCACATTGATTCAACTTGGTTAACACATTTAAGCAGGACCATGGCTCGTTAAAACTTCCTCTATACAACTCACCTCCTATCAAGGTGTATTTTAGAGCTTTCTGCTTCATTTTGAACCCAACTTTGCTGGATGGATTTTGCAAGTACTCCATCATTTCTTACTGCCATAGGTCTACTAATCCCGTTTCCATTATGCAGTACTCATTCATAGTTGACTTCAAAGTCTCATCTTTTAGCTTCTTGTATGTAGAGGCATGTTGAGCTAATTGATTAGCTTCATCATTTTTCCCTCTATACACATGTTTTTATTGTTAGAATACTCTGGATCAATCGGCCTAGAGTATCTCCATACCCTACTGTTCAGTGCCTAATACACATACTTTTAAGGTACTAATTAAGGCATTTTCCTTATCTTTTTTTAGACATAGAAGGTTGTTTTGACTCTAATTGTGTTATCTTTATTACTTTATGAATTCTAGTATAATGTTTTGGTATTTCAATTACTTTGTAGTAATTTATCCCATCTTTTTGTAGATAAAGGGTTTGAAATGGAATAAGTATCTTGGAGATCAAGCTAGGAGTACTAAAGCTCCAAAAGGATCAGCTTGGACAAACAAAAATTCAAAAAGAATGAAGATTAACATTTGGTCAAGCTAGAATCCATGATTAAGCCGGTTTGCACTCAAAATGGAAACACTACCTTTTGTATTTTTAGGCTTGACTTTTGAATATGTTTTGATTCCCCCTCTTCTTTACGATCATTATTGTATTAGTTGAAGTTTTGTGTTGTGGTATTGAGGGGGAAGAAGATCTAAAGTGTTCATGTGTTCTTCGTCTATTTTCTCACCTTTCCACACGAAATGTGAGCTTCTGACCTCTATGAGTGCCTATTTTCCGTTGTTGTAAGGGGTAGATGTAGCCAGTTCTAAACTCTCATGTATCTTTGGATATAATCTAATATATATTTCACATTTTTGTTCTATGTTAGCATTTTGTATCTTATATTAATGCCTGTCATGGACTGGCCAACCATTGCACGATTTTGGGATGTAACTGATGTTGTGAAGCACTTTTATTATCTTGAACTGGACAAAATGTCCATGAGGCTTAGTGTCTAGGAATGGAACTAAATGTTTTGGCAATCTTTTGGTCTCAACTCTTAATGTTGGTGCCTTTGTTACTTAGGGAAGGTTACTTATACTTTTTTTTACCTAATAGATTAGGACTATGAAACGTTTAATGACTGATTTTAGCATATAAACATGAATGAAGTATGTATGGCATGTTAATGTCTGAAGAGAGTGAAGACTTAGTGAAATCTACCTCTGCAACAGCTTCTACCATATGTGTAACACCTTGTTCATTGTGTTTCTTGTTTTTACAACCACATAAAGCATCTACTTTCCTATTTCATAAATGGATTGGTTTTGATGGAAGCTTGCTTGTGGGGCTTCTATGGAGGCTGGATCTTTGAGCTTCAATGAGGTCCTTTAATGGTGATTTTCCACCATGGAGATGTACCAGAAGACAAAGGAGAAGAGGTGAGAGGAGGCACCATCCACTAGGGAATAAGCCATGGAAGAAGGAACTTCACCACCAAGATGAGCCTTGGATAAGAAGCTTGGAAGGATGCTTCAATGGAGGAAAAGAAACAGGGAGAGAAAGAGAGAGGGGGGAGCACGAAATTGAAGGAATAAAAGAGGGAGAGAAGTGGAACTTTGAAGTATGTCTCACAAGACTCTCATTCATCAAAGTTACAACAAGTGTTACACATGCTTCTATTTATAGACTAGGTAGCTTCCTTGAGAAGCTTTCTTGAGAAAACTTCCTTGAGAAGCTTCTTTGAGAAAACTTCCTTGAGAAGCTTCTTTGAGAAAACTTCCTTGAGAAGCTAGAGCTTAGCTACACACACCCCTCTCATAACTAAGCTCACCTCCTTGAGATGAGAAGCTAGAACTTAGCTACACACCCCCAATAATAGCTAAGCTCACCCCCATGACAAAAAACATGAAAATACGAAAAAAAAAGTCCTTACTACAAAGACTACTCAAAATGCCCCGAAATACAAGGCTAAAACCCTATACTACTAGAATGGCCAAAATACAAGGTCCAAACGAAGGAAAAACCTATTCTAATATTTACAAAGATAAGCGGGCTCATACTTAGCCCATGGGCTCGAAATCTACCCTAAGGCTCATGAGAACCCTAGGGCCTTCCCTTGGATCTCTAGCCCAATCTACTTGGAGTCTTCTACCCAATGCCCTTGCGGGATAGGATTGCATCATTCCCTCCACCTTGGAAAGGATTTGACCTCAAATCCTGAGGTTCTTCATACTCTGGGCTCCTTCCCTCAACACCTGTAAAAAGAACAAAAACATATATATTAGTGGTGTTTGGTATGTTGAAGTAAGGTAAGGTCTGAAAACCCATTTCCTGGGCATCTTCCCATGAAGGAACATGGTTTCTCACCAACTCAATGAGTGGTGCTACAATTATAGAAAAATATGGGACAAACCTTTTGTAAAAGTTTGTTAAGTCATGGAAGCTCCAAATTTTTCTTATACTTGGTGGAGTGGGCCACTCAGGAATGACCTTTATTCTCTTAGGGTTCATGGGAACCCCTCGATCACTATTTGAAAAATTAAGAAAAGTAACGCAATAAAACATACTTTTTCTGTATTTTCATATTGATTATTCCTACCAAAAAGTATGACAAACCTAAGGTGTCCCATATGAGTACCTAAGTTTGTATTGAAACTAAAAATAAGAACAAATGTACCTAATGGATCCCTATGTACACACACCATGAAGATGTTAGGTGTACGAGTGATTTTACAAAAGAGGGTTGCACCACTCAAAACATTCATCATACCACCTATTTTAGGGACTTGGTACCTAATAATACCTATTTTGGGCACCAACAAAGCACAAGGATTTAAGCTCTTGCGAACCAAACCTTCATCCAACAACTTCTTTACTTGAGGAATAAACTCAAGCCCAAGAGGTGTGGCAATGCTAGCAAGTGCCTTTTTACAAAAGAGAAAATGTGGAGGTTGTCTAAGAGGGAAAGTTTCTTTAATGTTTGTCTTTATTGTAAAATGAGTTTCTTTCTTAGCTAAACTCTTGGAGGAGACACTTACCTCCTTACACTTCTCTTTAACCACTAATGGTTGTCCTTCTTCTTGGGGGTAGATTTCTTCACTAGATTCTTCCCCTTTTGCTTTTTCACTTTCACTAGAGGAAGGTGAATTAGTAGCCTCATCTTGGCTACTATAAATGTCTTGGCCCCTCATAATCATGGTTTTTGTGGTGGGGCATTGAGAAGTAATGTGTCCTCTTCCAAGACATTTAAAGCACTTTATAGAGCTAGTTTTCTCTTGCAAACTAGCCTTAGGGGCTTGCTTTTCTATTGTCTTCCCCTTAAGTTGTTGCTCTACCCTTATTTCCCAATCTAAGTTAGCCTCTACATTGTCCTTCCCATGGAAGTATGAGAGTTTAATGTTAGCCTCTTGAGGCTTTCTTTCCTTTTCTCTTCTATGGGAGTGAGGTCTAAGATGTGACCTATGCCTTCCTTCGTAATAGTCACAAAGTACTTCACTTAGGCTTTTGCAAGAGTTATGACTACTATAGGAGGCATGTTTTTCTCTTTTCATTAAATCATGCAAGCTTTGATGGTGTCGAGAAGAAATCACATGTTTGTCATCATCAAAAAGGGGGAGAATGTGAATGTATGTATACATGATTTAGATGATGTCAAAGAAGAATCTAACAAGGCTGCTTCAAATGATAAGCATTTGCTTCAAAAATAATTCAAGATTGCTTCAACAAACAAAGCCTTGTTTCAAGATTCACTAAAGACCAAGCCTTGCCTTAAAACAAAGTGCTTTCAAGACATGCAAGGCTCTGGTAATCAATTACCAGGAAGTGTAATCGATTACCAGAAGACAGGGTTGAGAAATAGCTGTTGAAAAAGGTTATGAATTTGAATTTTCAACATGTAATCGATTACCACATGTCTGTAATCGATTACCAGCAACGAAACTTTGGAAATTCAAATTCAAAAGTCATAACCCTTAAAATTATAACTGTGTAATCGATTACACAAACATTGTAATCGATTACCAGTGGAAAGTTTTCAGAAAATCTGCCAACAGTCACATCTTTTCATTATATTTGTGAATGACCATCAAAGGCCTATAAATAGGTGACTTGGGCACAAATTTTAGAGAGAGAGTTTTGCTGGTCCAAAATGTCTTATCCTCTCAAAACAAAATGAGAGAGATTCCAAGAGAACTTCATTGTCAAATGCTCTCTCAAAGAACTCTTGGGCAAACACTTGCACATCCATTAAGAGTTCATCCATGGATCTTCATTGTAATATTCTTCTCTTGAAGAGAGAATTCTTCTTCCATTCTTCTTATTCAATGAGATTGGTTAAGAGACTGTGAGTCTCTTGTTGTAAAGGATTCCTGAACACAAGGGATGGGTTGTTCCTGTGTGGTTCAGACTTTGTAATGGATTTTACAAAGATAATGGAAATCTCAAGTGGGTTGCTTGAGTACTGGACGTAGGCACGGGTTGTGGCCGAACTAGTATAAAACTGTGTTTGCATTCTCTCTTCCCTTATCTCATTTATGTTATTGCAATCAATTTTGCCTTGCATGTTTATAGAACATTATTAAATTGATTGTTGTTGCTTCTTCTGCATTCTAAGCCTATCCCTCTTAAGATTATTGAGGCCACAAGGTCTAACAAGTGGTATCAGAGCAGGATTCTTGTATAAAGTTTAAAAACTTCAAGAATAGATATGGCCTCATCCAAATTTCCATTTCCTGAGGGAAATTCTATCAATAGGCTCTTATGTTCAATGGTGAGGGTTATCATTATTGGAAAACCCGAATGCAGATCTTTATAGAAGCCATAGATCTAAAGATATGGGAAGCCATTGAATTTGATTCATTTATTCCTACAATGGTAGAGAGAAATGCAACTACATAAAAAAAAACTAGAGAAGAAAGAAGATGATGATGAAAGAAGAAAGAAGAAGGTTCCTCTTTAGCCCCAAAATGCTGAATGCGATCAACTTGGGCACATGAGATTCAATTGTCCTGTGTTTAAAAGAAGAATGGAAAAATCCGACAAGATGAATTTCAAAGAGAAGAAAGAAAAGAAAGGATATATCACTTGGGAAGATAATGTCATAAATTATTCAAGTGATTCAGAGAAGAAAATCATAAGTCTGGGTATCATGATGAAAGACTATGAAAATGGAGAAGAGCAAAGTCGATACATTGATAGCAATTTCTCCAAACACATGGCATGCATCAAAGTTTATTCATATTTCTCTCCAAGATAAATATGTGATTTATGGAGACAACAAACGAAGGCCTCATTTCTCCCCAAGAAAAGTGAATATGCGATTTATGGAGACAACAAACAAAGGCCACTTGATCAACAACCGCAACAAGTAATATCAAATGATACCAACAGGTCACTTGTCTTTGATTGATTACTTTTGATGCTTGTTTTCTACTTGAGTTTAGACTGTCCTTGATGATTGTGATTGAATTTGATTGACTGTGTTTGATGATTGATTGATTGTATTTTTGATTGTGTGTTTGATTGTCTTTGATGTTTGTTCCTGATTGAGTTTTTGATTGTTTTTAAAGAATCTATTAAACTTTTCAAATTAGTTTCATGTTTTAAGAAAACTATTTAAAATTTAGAAAAGGAAATTTTGAAATTGAAATTTAAAATTGAAAATTGAAAATTGAAAATTGAAAAGTTAAATTTGAAAATTGAAAATTAAAATTTGAAATTTGAAATTAAAATTTGGAAGTTGGAAGTTGGAAGTAGTTATTGGAAGTTGAAAGTTATAAATGGAAGTTGGAAGTTGGAAGTGGAAGTTACTCGAAGTTGGAAGTTGGAAATGAAAGTTATTGGAAGTTGAAAGTTGAAAATGGAGGTTGGAAGTTGGAAGGGGAAGTTACTAAAAGTTGAAATTGGAAGTTGGAATTTAAAATTTAAAATTTAAATTTTAAAATTTGAAATTTGAAATTTGAAATTTGAATTTTGAATTTTTTTTAATAATAGAAATTATTGTGTATAGCTAGTTGATTGTTAATTTAATTAATTTGATTTGAAATATTTGATGATTGATTGTATTTGATTGTGTTTGATTGATGTGTTATTGTACTTGTTTTTGCTTGATTAATATTGAATGATTGTTTTAATGCCTTTTGGTATCACTTGATTCTCATACATTGCAACAAGTGGTAACATCTTTCTCCTCTCTATTCATGATTTGTTTTTGATGTTGACAAAGGGGGAGAGAAAGATAAAAGATAAAATAGTAAGAAAAATTATCTATTGTTTTATGAGACAACATTTTATATATGAAAAATATGAAATCTTCAATTGTCTCATATAAGCAATCAATGTAAAACCAAGGGGGAGTAAAACTATATGCAAATAGATATTTTCTTTGTTGTTGCTCCTAACCTACATGTGGTTGTCATCATCAAAAAGGGGGAGAATGTAAATCATGAAGATTTTGATGATATAAAAAAGAATTTGCTTGACAAAGGGGGAGACGTAAATCATGCAAGCTTTGATGGTGTCGAGAAGAAATCACATGTTTGTCATCATCAAAAAAGGGGAGAATGTGAATGTATCTATACATGATTTTGATGATGTAAAAGAAGAATCCAACAAGGCTGCTTCAAATGATAAGCATTTGCTTCAAGAATAATTCGAGATTGCTTCAACAAACAAAGCCTTGTTTCAAGATTCACTAAAGACCAAGCCTTGCCTTAAAACAAAGTGCTTTCAAGACATGCAAGGCTCTGGTAATCAATTACCAGGAAGTGTAATCGATTACCAGAAGACAGGGTTGAGAAATAGCTGTTGAAAAAGGTTATGAATTTGAATTTTCAACATGTAATCGATTACCATATATCTGTAATCGATTACCAGCAACGAAACTTTGGAAATTCAAATTCAAAAGTCATAACCCTTAAAATTATAACTGTGTAATCGATTACACAAACATTGTAATCGGTTACCAGTGGAAAGTTTTCAGAAAATCTGCCAACAATCACATCTTTTCATTATATTTGTGAATGGCCATCAAAGGCCTATAAATAGGTGACTTGGGAACAAATTTTAGAGAGAGAGTTTTGCTGGTCCAAAATGTCTTATCCTCTCAAAACAAAATGAGAGAGATTCCAAGAGAACTTCATTGTCAAATGCTCTCTCAAAGAACTCTTGGGCAAACACTTGCACATCCATTAAGAGTTCATCCATGGATCTTCATTGTAATATTCTTCTCTTGAAGAGAGAATTCTTCTTCCATTCTTCTTATTCAATGAGATTGGTTAAGAGACTGTGAGTCTCTTGTTGTAAAGGATTCCTGAACACAAGGGATGGGTTGTTCCTGTGTGGTTCAGACTTTGTAATGGATTTTACAAAGATAATGGAAATCTCAAGTGGGTTGCTTGAGTACTGGACGTAGGCACGGGTTGTGGCCGAACTAGTATAAAACTGTGTTTGCATTCTCTCTTCCCTTATCTCATTTATGTTATTGCAATCAATTTTGCCTTGCATGTTTATAGAACATTATTAAATTGATTGTTTTTGCTTCTTTTGCATTCTAAGCCTATCCCTCTTAAGATTATTGAGGCCACAAGGTCTAACACTTTCTTCCTCTCTTATTTTCTTTCTTTCATCTTGACTTTCTTTTCTCTCTTGTTTTTCTTTCCATAACTTAAGGGAACTCAACTCATCTAAGATTGTAGATAAAGGGTCTTTATGACTAGTACCCTTGCCATTAACACTAGATGAATGATGACTCATGTTGGTTCCTAAGTTGTGGTTCTTTCTTGCTGGAGGTTTGAAAACAAAAGGTAAAAGAAACTATGGTTGAAACTAGCCAAATAAACACTAAAAGAGGTGTGAAAGATATGGTAAAAAACTAATTGGTAAAAGGAAAGCTATCTAGGCAGTTTGACAATGGAAGGTAAAGGAAAAAAGCTATGAAAGTAAGCCAGAAATGTAAACTAGGCGAATCCTAATAGTGTTTGGATGACCACATTCAAGGTTCCCAACAAAACACTCACTATCCTAAGGAAAAATTGCCTAAAATTATTACACACAAATGGAAGTTTGGTAACCTATTGGAGGCTCCCAACACACTTCCAATGAAAGGCCTTTTTGTTACAAAACTTGAAAGCAATGAAGGTAAGTAAATTGCAAATTACAAAATTACAAAACGGTCCTCAATTTTGGTGGTTGTTCTCTCTTTGGTGATTCACTCAATTTGGAGTGTTTCTTAGTCCAATAGCTCTTAAGGTGGTTGGCCCCTTGCTTTTGGACTCAAATTCTTCAAGGGATGGCACCAATCCTCCTTCCAATTCCCTATATGGCAACCCACAAACAAGGAAACAAAGAGACAAGCAATAACCAAAGACCAAAAAAAATGAAATGAAAGCTAAACCAATGGAGTTTTAACAAGACAATTTTCCAAGGATTATTCAACAATTAAAGCAATGAAAAGGACATAGAAGCAAGTTAGGACTCAAAGAGAAACTTAGAATGGCTCTAGAGTAGAGTAAAAAAAACTGAAAAAAAGACTCAACAAACCTCTATCTTTGGCACTTGTCTTCACACTAATTTTCAATTGAAATTTCCAATTATAGAATAAATTTTGAGCCAAAACAACAAGCACACTTCCCTTTCACCTTTTTTTTCTGGATACTGATTTTCCTACCAAATTGTGTGATTTTTCGTATTTTTCCTTTTATCCAAATCACTTGTTTATTTTTTTATAACTTTTTTCCAGATGTCTAGAAAATTCAGTAAAAATTTCAGCTCAAAATTCGAAGTAACCAATTCTCAGTAATTTTTACAAGTTTGTATGTCCAAGCTGCCAGCACCAGCGATTTGTTTCTTTAAGCATGGTATATTGATTGCCTTGGGCTTACTTTCAACCTTCCTATGTATGTTGAAATCACTAGGATTGTTTACCACAGTTTTAGGAGTTCAAAATTCACTTAGGATCAACATTTCAGCCAGCAATTCAATCACCAAAACTCAAATTCACAATAGACACAATCATAAAGAAACCTAAAAGTTCAAGAAAAGGTTCACAATCAAAGACTCTCTAAGAATTTTGCATGAACATGTTAAGGACTAATTAACATGAAAGATTTTACTCAAATCAAATAATAGGCTAAAAGAATTTCATACACTCATGAACAAATGAGTTAGACCAAGAAACAAGAAAATAAAATTCAGCACAACATAAGAAATCTTATGTGACAAGTTTCATGACTAGACATGACTTCTATGACAAAACTACAATAGGTGAACAAGTCACTCTAGATTTTTGAGGTTTTCTTCTACTTTAATATTTTTGTAAGAATTTTATGGTTTAGGTTTCAGCCACAAAAAATAACAAGACAAAACTCAAAGGAACCTAAACTCAACACAATTCGTGGTTCAAGAACAAGAACAAGAAATTTGAACCATAGAAAATCAAATCTAGTTTCTATAGCAAGTTTAATCGGTGGAAACTCTAAAGAATCATGTTAACAACATTTAGAACAAGACATGTGAGGAGATACATGGAGAAAAATGAAGAAACCACAATGGAAGAGAAGGTAAAGAAAAAAAAATAATGGAGGTTTAAGGAGCACCTACTTGAAGCTCTTGTGCTCTGATTACCACTTGATGGAAGCTTGCTTGTGGGGCTTCTATGGAGGCTGGATCTTTGAGCTTCAATGAGGTCCTTTAATGGTGATTTTCCACCATGGAGATGCAGCGGAAGACAAAGGAGAAGAGGTGAGAGGCGGCGCCATCCACTAGGCAATAAGCCATGGAAGAAGGAGCTTCACCAACAAGATGAGCCTTGGATAAGAAGCTTGGAAGGATGCTTCAATGGAGGAAAACAAAGAGGGGGAGAAAGAGAGAGGGAGGAGTACGAAATTGAAGGAATAAAAGAGGGAGAGAAGTGGAACTTTGAAGTATGTCTCACAAGACTCTCATTCATCAAAGTTACAACAAGTGTTACACATGCTTCTATTTATAGACTAGGTAGCTTCCTTGAGAGGCTTTCTTGAGAAAACTTCCTTGAGAAGCTTCTTTGAGAAAACTTCCTTGAGAAGCTAGAGCTTAGCTACACACACCCCTCTCATAACTAAGCTCACCTCCTTGAGAAGCTTCCTTAAGAAGATTCCTAAAGAAGCTAGAGCTTAGCTACACATACCTCTCTAATAGCTAAGCTCACCTCCTTGAGATGAGAAGCTATAACTTAGCTACACACCCCCTATAATAGCTAAGCTCACCCCCATGACAAAAAACATGAAAATACAAAAAAAAAAGTCCTTACTACAAAGACTACTCAAAATGCCCCGAAATACAAGGCTAAAACCCTATACTACTAGAATGGCCAAAATACAAGGCCCAAATGAAGGAAAAACCTATTCTAATATTTACAAAGATAAGTGGGCTCATACTTAGCCCATGGGCTCGAAATCTACCCTAAGGCTCATGAGAACCCTAGGGCCTTCCCTTGGATCTCTAGCCCAATCTACTTGAAGTCTTCTACCCAACGCCCTTGCGGGATAGGATTGCATCAGGTTTGTTACTCAACAAAACAACCTTGAAGTTCATGTTTTTATTGCTTTCTTGTAGTGTTCTTCTTGCTTATTTTACACAAGTCTATTGCGAAGGGATATCTAGACTTATCCATTGTATTACCTATTCAACTGGTGCACTTGCCAAAAAATCCATCAACGCCTACCTTCATGTGTATGGGAGCCTTCAAAACTAAAAATCCATGATTACAGGTTAACATAGTTGTTGGCCAATTTGGATACATCATCTATTGGTATGCATGGATATTGTGTGACAAAGTCAGCTAAAGCATGCCCTTTCATAGCCCGTAATGGTACATATGTCAAAGTGTAAATATTTAACTTTATCTCCTATTTCATCAAACGCCCTTGCAATACTAGCCAATTTAATAAATGTTTGACAATATAAAATTTACACAAAACTAGTGTTTCATTGGGTAGCAAATAATATTCTAGCTTTGGACAAGCATAAAATAATGATAAACATAGTTTCTCCATAGGAATGTATTTGCATTTAGCACTATGTAATAATTAGCTAAGATAATAAATTGCTCTTTCGATTCCATCTTTTGCATATTGTGCTAGAAGACATCCAATAGACCTATTTGCAGTCGATATGCACAACTTCAAAGGCTTCCCTAGTATAAGCGACACTAGAACTTGTGGTTTGGCTAACACTTGCATGATTTGATCAAAGACTTGTCATTGTTCTTCTTCCTAAACAAATTCCTCTTGATCCTTCTTTAGTAAAGGAGAGAAAGCCTTCATTTTACCAGCCGAATTAGCTATGAATCTTCGTAAGAAATTAATCTTACCAGTGAGGCTTTGTAGTTCTTTCTTGTTTCTAGGTGGGCTAGCCTCCAACACTGTTATTGCCTTGTTTTTATCAACTTTAATCCCTTTTGATGTACCAAAAATCCCACAAAATCTACAACTGATACTCCAAATGAAAATTTATCTAGATTCATCTTCAACCCATGAAACCTCAATTTCTGCAAAGCTGGCTCTAAATCAGCTAGATGTTGGTTTATATCGATTGACTTAACTACTACATCATCAATGTACAATTCCATACTCTTGCTAATGGAATCATGGAAGATGAGGTTCATTGCCCTTTGGTAGGTAGCTCTGTTAGTCGATGAATACGACTAACTTTTGTGTAAGAAATCTATGAAAATTGTATCTAACTCCTCCCATTTATGGTTATTTTGTAGTGTTGTAATTACTTTTTTGTTAAATATAGGTAATAAGTACTTAGTACTCCCATTTTGTGTATTTAATAATCATTTCCTTTCAATTTCAGGTTAATTAGGCAAGTTTGTGAAGTGCTGATTTTTAGCTTCTCTCTAAGCCAATCTGCCGGCTTAGCGAGCCATCCGCTGAGCGCACCATTCCTGCAGCTGAGCACGAGGAAGAATCTGGAAGAAGGATGAGCTGGACACATGCGCTAAGTGAGGGCTCATCCCGCTAAGTGCACTGCTTGCATGCATCCGCTAAGCGAGAAGACGCGCACTAAGCCAAAATTCACTTATGCTTGCTAAGCGAGCCAGAGTTGCACTAAGCATGCAAGCACCAGCAAGGCCACCTATTTAAGCCTGAAATAAAAAATGGAGAGGGAGTTTGGGCAATTCTTGAAGCTTTTGCACGTTTAGAGATTTCTAGAGTGAGAAAGGTCCAAGTTCCAGAGAGTTTTGAGAGCTTTTGATGTGCGAAGACTGGCAGAGAACTGAGCTTGAAAAGGAAGTCATCCTGAGAGCATGAGATGAGTTTGTGAGTGATTGTGAGGTTCTAGAGGTGGAGGAGACATCCCCACTACTTGTATTTCTTCAATCCTTCATTTTTCTCTTCTGTTTGTTGAAAGGAAGCTTCCGAGATATGGAGAGCTAAATCCTCTATTGGTTCTTCCATGTAGGTAATTGATGTAAATACCTTTTTATCTATTTAATGATGTTTTGTGTGTGTCATACCCTAATTTCGTCCGGGGATTATTATTTGATGATATACAACCTTTGATTGGCCGCTTCGAGATACTTGGCACCCTTTGTTGCACAATATGTGAAGTCCCGAGACGTGCCGAAAATCAAAAGGAAGCAGACTTACGCGATCCGTGAAAATTCCGTAATGTGACGGAAATCGAAAGGAGGTGTTTTTCGCAATCCGTGAGTTTTCGTAACTTCTTCGAAAGCTAAAAAAGAGTAAATACATAATCCATAAGGATTCGTAACCTTGCAGAAGGAAAATAAGTATCGTTACGAAATTCGTAAAGTTTCCTAATGTTACGGAAAAAGAATTACCAAAAAACGTAAAGGGGTGCATTTAGTAAAAAGGGGGGTACGAATAGCAATCAGACCCACTTGGGCCTTCCAGATTCTTCCTCCAGAAGGTTGTTGCTTCTGGAGGAAGCAACCTTGCTCGTCTGGGCGAGTTGGGTGGCAAGCTCCTCCCCTATTTTGCTATAAATAAGGGGAGGAATGAAGGGAGAAGGGGTTCAGCCTTCTTGGCACTTCTTATTCTCTCGAAATTGCTGAGGAAAATTGTTTCCGTGAAGAAAATTCAAGCTGAGGCGCTTCCGTAACGTTTCCGTGAGTAATTACGCGAAGATATTCAACCGTTCTTCGACATTCATCATTCGTTCTTCGTTTTCTTCAGTCTTCAACTGGTAAGTACCCCAAACCGAGATTTTCAATTCATTCTATGTACTCGTGGTGGTCCACATTTTGTTTCATATATTTTTATTCGTTTTCATTCTCTTTCTATACCCCCTTTTGACGTGCTTCAGTCATTTATTTAAGTCATTTCTCGCCTAATCAAAAAATAAAAAGAAATAAAAGTTAAGGCAATAGAATTTCCACAATTCTAAAAAATAGGTTGTTGTCCTTTGAGACAAACGTGAGAGGTGCTAATACCTTCCTCAAACGTAAATACAACTCCCGAACTTAGAATTTTCATTTTGACCGATTTCCTTCGGTTTTTCCGACGTTTTCCACAAATAAACGTTGGTGGCGACTCCGCGCATCTTTCCTCCTTTGGAAAGCGCACCCGTGAGCCTCGCCTTTGCTCGCCCGCAAAAGGGCACGTTGCGACAGTGTGTTCTCTGTGCTATCAGTACGTCATTTTAGTGTGCTTTTGCCTTAATAATGTAGATGCATGCTTTGTTAGGATCATTTAACAGTGGAAACTGGTCTGATTCTTAGAACTTGATAGGGCAATGCTAGTTTATCGTATTATCACGAGGGATCGGGGTACGGTAACCTAGTTGTGTGTATGTTTGTCTTAATGCAGTTTTGGTCAAGTTTAGTCCAACAAGAGGAAACTAAGGACGATGCTTGATCAGGATTAAGCTAGACTATCATGAGGGATCAGGGTTTAGCCTTTTAGGAGACACCATAGAACACATAAGCATTGTTAAGTAGAAAATATCCTTATAACATCAGGCACCTAATAGGAAGCCAACACGTTGTCTACTTGTCTTTACACATCATTACTCACGTGATTTTCCTTTTTAATAGTTAGTTTACGTACCTGTTCATAGTCCACACATATCTTTTCATACAAGACACCTATTCACTGGATATAGCTTTACCAAGTAACACAAGTTCCCCGAGAGTTCGATACTCGGTTCTTACCATTTTATACTACTTGCGCAATCCGGTGCACTTGCCGGGTTCAAACAAGCTCTAGGAAATTTGAATGTCATTTTGTGCACACCTTTATTAGCCATAAAAATCTTGTTATAAACTGAGTGGCCATCCATGAAGGTGAGGACACCATGTTTGGCCACAACATCAACGAACATTTCAACTATGGGCATAACATACTTGTCTCTAAGGGTTGCCAGATTAAGATCCTTAAAATCAGTGCACACTCACACTTGACCATTTTTCATTATCACTGAAACAATATTTGATAGCCACTCTGTATATCTGGCTATTTTTAAAAAACCAACTCTTATTATTCTTTCAATTTCTCCCTTGATCTATGGAAAAAGTTATGGATTACATCTCCTTGGAGGTGGTCAATGTGGCTGAACCCCTTATCTGATTAGTAATCTATGCACCACCAAATCCCATGATAGTCTTGGCATCTCATGATAGTCCAAAGCAAAACAGTCTCTATATTTTGGGATGAGCTCGATAAGCTGTTTTTTATCATTTTTCAGCTAAAACCCACTAATTTTAGGCTTCCTCGACTTATCACTTGTTCCTAAGTTAACATCTTCTCTGGGATCTTGTGCTTTTAAACTAAGAGACTTCCTTTCAATGGGCAACACTCTCTCTTTGTGTTTTGCTTCCTCTTGAGCATCGATCATTGTTGATTCAACTACCCTATCCTTAGTGACAAATGATGTTAGTCAATTCAGAAAATCCTTTAAGACATTATTCTACCTGTCCATCTACAAACTCGATTGATGGTCGTGCTGTGGCCTGCCAATTTATGATGAACCCCTTCTTGGTCAAATTGCATGATTCCCAAGTCCTCTCTTCATAATTATCAGGAACTTGAATAGGAGCAAAGTAAGGGGAATAAAATAGAGCTTTTGCCATTCTCACATCAGCCGAAAATGGACACTCATCAGCCAAAATGATACTTACTTGGTTTCCTTCGAAGAACATCAGTTGTTGATGTAATGTAGAAGGTACACATTGGCTAGAATGAATTCAATCTCTCCCCCATCAACATAGAATAAGCCAATTTGGCATCCACAATAAAGAATGTCGAATACATGGTTTTAGGTCCAACAGTGATTTTGGCTACCAAAACCCTAATGCTAAAGTATCTCTTTCGATAAAATTGGTTGTCTTCATATTTGTAGGAATTAACTCCTCCTACCTTTTACTTAATTAATCAACATGGTCAATGACATGATATTAAAAATGGTTGCTCCATCTACAAATACTTTGGACAATGTTTTACCATTTATCTAGACTTTAATGTACAAAGGCTTCAAGTGCTTGGTCATTTCTAGTGTAGGATGATCAAAAGTAATGACGATTTGCTTCTCAACCTCTGCTTCTCCAATGGTGGTTCATTCAGTTTCCTCTTAACAAACATTTCCATCTAAGATCTCATTTTGACTCAAGCTAGCCCAGAACTCACTAGGTATCAAGCTTATAGCATTAATTTTGGCACCTAGCAAGTCGTCATTATTCAGCTAGGCCTCCAACAATGAGTCTTTATTTGTTTCATCTCTTTTTCCGTTGATTCTTCTAGAGCAACACTTTATTCACCCTTGTCTTCTAGAGCCTGGTCAATTTTCTCACATGCATCCATCATTTTGGCTGAAGTATGGTTGCTCAAATCAACCAAAATGACTTATTTTTCTGTTGTGACTAGTGGATGCTTATTGAAAGCATGATCTAATGCAAGAGCTACTTGACTTACTGTAGTCTTTCCTTGCCTCCTAATTTTCAAATCTACAATCATGACTAAGGTCTGCTTCATTTTATTCATAGCCTTGGTCTTTTGCAGCCTCCTGTCCGAGTATGAGTTAATCCTCCAGATTATGGATTTGATTTGTCATGAATCATGTTTTGATTCAAGCACAATTGTCCTATTTTTCACTTTTGCAGATGGTTTAATCATCTTAGTTGTACTCTTTCCCTCGTTGTCAACAATGATTCACAAGGTTTTCATCCTGTTCTTGACATTGAATTCAGCCATCCTTCTTTGGCTCCGTAGGATTGGGCTATCATTAATTTCTGGAACATGAGCCACCTATATGTTGCCATGGATTTGCTTCCTCAATTTCTCAAACTCCATGGATTCTTCCTTCCTTCTCAAGGCTTTTCGCATATCGACTAACTTAGGACCAGTAATTTGATATGTTGACCCTTTAGAGGTGCCTTCTATTCAAGGTTTCAACCTATCAAACAAACTTTGGCAAATCTAGTGAGGTACCCAAATACCTCTTGTAGATGGTGGCAACAACAACCCCTTAAACACTGATGTTCTTCTTATGGACATTTTAGTTTCCTATTTTCCTTCAATATTTGACTACCATACTTGCTTCATCTTCTTTCTTTTTGGTGGTAGGCTTCTCATAGAAGACCATATTAATATTTAGTTTTGAAAAAGGATCTGTATCTACAGCCATTCCAGTTGTTCCCTTATTGGCTAGCTTAAAGTGGCCTTCTTTCAAAGCCCTTTGTACAACTTGTCGAAGTATGATGCAATTAGTTGTTAAATGGTTGTATGAAAAATGCCACTTGTAATATTTCTTTCCCTTTAACTCTTCTAGGGATGGTATCTTGTGCCCTTCTTTTAGTCAAATTTGCTAGTCCTTTATCACATGATCAAAAATTTTATCAGGTTTTGATATGTCAAAGTCATACTTCAATTTTACATCCCCAGCAAACTCTTTATTCTTCCCTAGCTTTAACACTGGACATGAATAAGGTTTCCCCCACAATATCTCAGCAGCCATGATCTCAACTTCCTTTTGAAAGACCTTTCTATTTTCCTCATCAACATTAACTAATGAGATCAAATGGGATCCTTGTCCATTGTTAGCTCTCCTCAATTATTTCTCATGTATGAACTGATCTATTTGATTGGCCTTGGAAGCTAGTTGACTGAGATCTCCATATTCTTGAGCCACCAGTTTTTCTTTCAACCGAGGATGCATATTCCCAACAGTCATGGTTGCACATTCCACTTCTGGAAACTGCATTGAACAACATCTTCCAACATTTCTGTGAAGTCTATTGCCGATTCGTCAACCATTTGCCTCATATTGATCAAATAAGCTATAGTTACTTTAGGTTAAGGCCTATAAAATCTATCATGGAAACACTTCTCCATGTCTGCCCATCTTTGTACTGAATAAGGTGGCAAATTTGAGTACCAAGAAAAGGTACACCTGTTAGAGAAAGGGGAAAAATATACAACTTATGAAATTCATTTTTACTAGCTTCACCACTCTGAGCAGTAAATCAACCTATATGCTCCATAGTTGATTTGTTGTCTTCACCGGAAAAAGTGGAGAAATTTGGCATCTTATACCCTTTCAGCAAAGGCATCATATGCTCCACCCATTATGGACACGATTTCTTGTACATGGACCTCTTCATTGGTTTCTGGTGAATGTCAAAATACTTCTTCATGGTTTCAGCTAGCAATTCTAGATCAATTAAAAGTGTCATGGTAGTCCTTAGTGGCAGGTAATTGTCATGACCCACAACATTTGCCCCGAGACCCACATCACTATTGACATATGAGGGCTCTCCATTATTAACTCTTTTGTTTACGACCTGATTAATTCCCCCAAAAGGAGGTACAAATGAAGTCATATTTGGCAATCCAATTGGGCCAACAAAATTTAGAGGCCTTTTGGATAAACCTACATGTGTAGGAACAACTTGATTAGCATAATCATTTTCATCTGCTTGCCCCCCAAAGGTAGTGGCAAACAAATTACCAACATTGACAGGCATATAACTCATAATAGCTACCAAGGCTCTAAGGATAAACCCCATTTGGTTCCCAATTGGTTGGACTGTGTTAGACATTCTTGTTGATGTCGTATTCGGCAGAGTTGCCTGCCATGTAGACATAAAAGCTATATTTGGTTGGACCAATGGGATTGACGCTACCTTATTTGGCCTAAACAAGTGTGGGGAATCAAGATTAATTACTTGATTCCTCACTTCTAGATTTCTAGACATAGAGGAAGCCGAATTCTCCCCAACATGCACCTTTCTTGCCTCCAATTCCTTAGATTATCGCATCTCATTTTTCACCATGGGTTTGACTATTTTGGCTAACTATCCAGATAGTTGATACATGATATCATGTATACCCAAGTCTATTTGTTGTCGAATGAATGAGGTAGTCATCATGCTTGTTTACAACAACAGCCACGATAGTTAATGTAGTGTCAATTGAAGGAATAGGCAACATAGTTGCTACGAGGATTGTCATTAAGGAAATCAGCATTCCTAATGATCTCTCTCCTTGTTTCAAATTGTTCTTCTTCTTGGTTTGTTGATTCGTATCACACATAGTAGTCTTACCAAAGTACAAATGCATAGACTGGAAAAACTTTATTCATGATTCAAATAGTTTCACCAATTCACCCACACAAATTTTTCCCACTAGGCGTGTGCCAATTTTGTTGTCGCGTGAAATTTCAATCATTAGCTGAAACAGATTCAATTGCAACTGCTTCAACATGATTCCAAAATTTGAGTAATTGAATCAAGCGATTTGGTCGTCAATAAGGGAAATCTACCTTTTGAACTTTTGTGGGATGTCAAGTTCCTAAAGAAAGTACTTAATTTAGGGTGAATCTTAAATAGAATATAAATAGACTAAAAGAAAAGGTTGAATTCGAAAGAAAGCAATAAAATCGGCAAAGGTAATCAGGAAAATAATTGCATTGATTGGTTAATTTTTGTTGAAGGTCCCCATAAACATTTATGCAACAACTATTTATATTGTAAAACTAAACCAACTAAATCTAAATCTTATTTATCCACGTTCATACATGATCCCTTCATTTTCAACTAATTCGGCTAGTTTATTCGTGTTTCAGCTAAGAAATTGCACGACACATATCCCACATTCCAATTTTTTGGGAACCACTTCCTAGATCATGGGATCTTCACGTTCACAACTGATTTCATCTAAAATCTCGGGATTTTAGCCTTAATTCAAACTCTGATGCATTTATCTTCTGAGCTTCCTCTAAATTAAAAATTAGCTAATATAAAGGTCATATCTTATCATTTATCTAAACTAACGACCAAAACCCCTTTTTTGGCTAAGTATCAATCTTGATGCATTCGACTAAATAAAAATATTTTGACTAGTGTTGTGTTAAAATTCCAAGTTATGTTTTGGCTAGCCTTATCTCGGCAAAATCCCAAAATAATGATGACAATTCGTGCCAAAAAGGGAATCTACTCCTTGGCTGAGTTTTCCCAAGCTACTCTGAAAAGCGCTTAGTGTAGGTGAATGGAGAAGATAGGATTTTGCATGAAAGGTAATGGTTGAAAGGCTATAAAGGAAAGCAATAAGAGTGTGCTTGGATGAGACAATTTAAAATTCTAAAGAATTTTAAATTTTAAAAATTTCAAATACTTCAATTAAAATTCTTTCATTTTTAAAATTGTGTTTGGATAAAAAAATAAAAAAAAATTCATTTTCAAAATTGGACAACCAATTTCGACCCATCCACACTGCAAAATGATTGCATGAAATCGAAAAGATTCTCTCCGACCTTCATCGCCAGCCCCTCGATTCACTTCTCCACTGCCATGTCTAGTGACGGCAGTGACGCCAGATCCTCCACCAACAGGGGGGAGCATTGTGTTTATGTGCATGAATATTTTGAATCTAAACCATGCTATTACACCAAAGATACAATAACAAGGACAAAACACAAATAAAAAACACAAAACAATGAATTGAAATCGAGATTAAGAAACAAAATAAAAAACACAAACCAATGACAAAATCTCAATCAAGAAACCCTAGATTAGTGAAGAAAAAAAAAAGCAAAGATGAGAAATCAACGAACCAGAGAGACCAACGGAACTACCAAAGTGATAGTGAGGGAGGGTCGAGGGAGGGTCCAGTGAGAGTGTGAGGAAAGGTCGAAGGAGCCAACGAGAGTAGCGAGAATTTTCGAATTCTCTTCTTTTTAGTCAGGAATTAAAATTCCTTAATTTTAGTTAACTGAAATTTTTGGTTAAAATTTCTTAAATTTTAAAAATTTTCAAATAAAATATCAAAACACCAAATTTTATCTTAAAGAATTTCAAATTCCTGTTTAAATTACTTTCCCTGTTTTAAATACTCCATCCAAACATACTGTAAAGGAAATGTTGTAAAGGAAATCTTTAAATGAAAGCATTGAAAGGCAAAAATTGTAAAGAAAAGTGATAAAATAAGTGCAGGATAAAATAGGCTTGTGTTTTAGATTGATTGTGTGTTCTTAAAATTTAAGGTACAAGGCCTATTTATAAGCTAAGAAATCTTATACATCTTGAAGTTAATGGGCAATTTATAAATTTGTGGTAAACACTCTTATCAGTCATGGCTTACAACTATTGCACAACTTGCTTCCTATTTTTAAGGAACCATAATCTTTTTTCTTTTAATACTTCTGATGCACTACCCATTGACATGGTCTTCTATCATAATCTTTGCCAACCTATCCATTTTTTCTCCATCAAAATATTTCCCCTTGTTCATCTTATTTCTATTACTAACAAATACCCCATTGCATATTTTAGCTGATGACTATAAGAGGGAGCTGAAAGATGCATTAGCCAAATCAAGTTGCCATCATTAGTGCTATATTAACTGAATCAACACTCATAGTCATTAAATGATTATTCCTCCATCCACCAATGTCTATGACTCTTTTTGCTTTGATTTTATGAGCTATTAGGTTTGGTAGAAGTTATGACTTTTTATACTTATGGTTGCCTCTTGCTTTAACCATTGTTGGCTCTTCTTCAATTTTGGCATTATACCCTCTTGTCAGCTGCTCTACTTCCCAGTTGATACTTGTGGGAACATTTTCTGTGTGTTACCTTGATCCCAAGCTAATATGGTTTATATGTGACAATTCAAATCTTTTGAAACTAATGGTTTTGTAGAAAGTAGACTTATAATGTTTTACTACCAATGCTATATGTCTCCATCTACAGGTTTGTAGAAAATAGACTCATAATGTTAAAATAACACAACTATATGCCCCCTAACTTTAGGTCTACTGGTTTGTAGAAAGTAGACTCATAATGCTAAAATAACATAGTTATGTACCCCCCCCCCCCCCCAGCCTTAGTTGATCCAAAACACTCCAACCTTGTATTATTTAGTTGGTGTAGTCTTTCATTTTCATTGCTCAAGTGTTAGCTATTTCCATCTACCCTTTAATGTAGGAAACGATAAGTCAAAAACTATACCATACTAGAAATTGTAATTGTCAAATTAGTTACATCTTTTTCTACTAAGTTCAAAGTCCTTACCCTTAATAGGATTTGGACAACATTCTCATAACGAATTCAACTACCATGATTTTAACTGTTGAATTGTAGTCATAATCAGTTGCTTATCCAAGCTTATCATAATTTTCAATAGAGTCTAAGTATGGTTTCATTTCCCAATTAGATTCTCCCTTTTGCTTTTTAGTAATGATTTGTTCAATCCTAGAGGCTTTAGATGTCAAAAGATTCAAGTTTGGACAATATTTTGTAAGCAACATTTCTCTTAGTTGAGGGTGTATGTTACTCACGGCCATAGTAACATATTCTACTCCTGGAGGCTATACCTTACATTTGCTATTCAACATCCTAAATCTTTCTATGAAATCAATAGTTGTTTCATCCATTTGTTGTTTCATATTTAGTACGTCGGCTACCATGATTTTAGGTTGAGGTCTATAAAACAATTATGAACGACCCTCTCCATATCAACCCAACTTTGTACCGAATTAGAGGGCAAAGAGGAGTACCAAGTGAAAGCAATTCTTGTTAAAGATAGTGGGGACAAATAAAGCTTATGGTACTCATTTTAGTTTTCCTCTCCACATTGAAATGTGAATCACCTGATATGTTCCACCGTAGACTTATCACCTTCGCCAAAAAAAGGTTGTAAAATCTAGAATGTAGAAGCAAGACTTTGACTTTGATGTTTTGATGATGCCATATGATCATAATGTTTTGATACCATGTGAACATGCGCTTCTCAAGTTAAGATCAAGACAAAAATCCAAGAGATTCAAGATACATCATAAAGAAGATCTCTAGTGATTTAGGAAGGGAATTCCAAATTGAAACAACAAAAGGTTTGGCCAAGAAATTTAAGCTTAAATGTCTTTTTCAAGAGATTTACTCTCTGGTAATCGATTACCACTGAAAAAAATGATTTATAACAGCCATTAGAAATTTAAATTCAAATTTTCCACTGTGTAATCGATTACATATGGATGGTAATCAATTACCAGTAGTTACTGAACATTTTGATTCAAATTTTAAAGCCTGTAATCGATTACACAAGCCTTGTAATCGATTACCAGAGGAGATTTTTCTGAAAATTATTTCCAAGGGTCACATCTATTCAAAAGGTTTTTGAATGGCCATCAAAGGTCTATTTATATGTGACTTGGAACACGAATTTGCTTAGAGTTTTTCAGAACAAAAAGGTCTTATCCTCTCTGTCGCAACTGTCGCAACGTGCCCTTCGCGGGCGAGCGAGGGCGAGGCTCACGGGTGCGCTTTCCAAAGGAGGAAAGATGCGCGGAGTCGCCACCAACGTTTATTTGTGGAAAACGTCAGAAAAACTGAAGGAAACCGGTCAAAATGAAAATTCTAAGTTCGGGAGTTGTATTTACGCTTGAGGAAGGTATTAGCACCTCTTACGTTTGTCTCGAAAGACAACAGCCTATTTTTTAGAATTGTGGAATTGTGTTATCTTAACTTTTATTTCTTTTCATTTTTTGAGGTTGACAAAAGCGGGGCTTTTGCTCCTACGTATCCTCCTTTGGAGAGGAAATCAGACCTACGTAGTTCTTCCTTATGTGTGAATCAAACAAATTTTTTTACTTGAAGAGTGATCATTTAAAGGCGTTGGACCTTTAAAAATGATCCATTTTACTTAGTATGAAACTGAAATGATATACTTTCAAAACCTATTTTTGTGGACGAGCTTGACTAGGCGAGTTGATTTTAGCTTTAATTTCACTTTAGTTATTAGTCAATTCAATTAAGAATGAGAAATCCCAAAGAGAAAACGTCCGATTGATTTTTCACTTTTATTTTACTAAAAGGTATTTTTTGATTATTATATTATTATTTTACCTCTTTTTTGATTTCCAACGTGGTTACGGCACGACCGAGCGGTCAGAATTCATTTTAACCAAAATTAACGGATGATACAATTCAAACGATCGATGGAAATTTATTTTATTTTTAGATTAAGCGAGAAATGACTTAAATAAATGGCTTAAGCACGTCAAAATGGGGTATAAAAAGTAAATGAAAACGAGAATAAAAATACATAAAACAAAATGTGGACCACCACGGGTACATAGAATGAATTGAAAAGCTCGGTTTGAGGTACTTACCCGTTGAAGATTGAAGAAAACGAAGAACGAACGATGGATCTTGAAGAACGGTTGAGAATCCTCGCGTAATTACTCACGGAAACGTTACGAAAACGTTACGGAAGCGCCTTGGCTTGGATTTTCTTCACGGAACTAATTTTCCTCAGCTATTTCGAGAGAGAGAGAAGTGCCTAAGGGGCTGAACCCTTTTCTTCTTCACTTCTCCCCCTATTTATAGCAAAATAGGGGAGAAGCTTGCCGCCCAGCTCGCCCAGGCGAGCAAGGTTGCTTCCTCCAGAAGCAACAGCCTTCTGGAGGAATCTTCTGGAGGGCCCAAGTGGGCCTGGTTGCTATTTGCACCCCTATTTTTACTAAATACACCCCTTCTATTTTTTTGGTGATTCTTTTTCCGTAATGTTATGAAACTTTACGAATTTCGTAATGATACTTATTTTTTCTTCCGCAAGGTTACGAATCCTTACGAATTATGTATTTACTCTTTTTTAGCTTTCGAAGAAGTTACGGAAACTTACGGATTGCGCAAAAACACCTCTTTTCGACTTCCGCCACATTACGGAATTTCACGGATCGCGCAAGCCTGCTTCCTTTAGATTTCTGAGACGTCTCGGGACTTCATTTATTGTGCAACAAAGGACGCCAAGTATCTTAAAGCGGCTAACCAAAGATTGCATGTCATCAAGTAATAATCCCCGGACGAAATTAGGGTATGACAGTTGCCCCTCTTTACTTACCTCTCATCGGAGATAAGAGGAAAGCAAAGATAGTACATTGATTTCGTCCGTCCTGCCCTTTTCGCGATGACGACTCTCATCTCTACTTCTTCTGTTTTCTTCTGCACAAAACAAAATACAAACAACAACCAGAACAACGAATATAATACAAATATACACATATACACATACTTGGCGAAGGAACCGATCTGGAAAACAATAGAATAACATGCTTCCTAGTCACCAGAAGCTTCACACTTGATAATGGAGAACACATGAACAGCGCTAGGCAATGACATTCATGGTGCTCCGAACAAAGGTGGAGTATAGAGGATTGCCTTGAGGGTCCGCACTTAGGCAATCATGAAACTCAGCTCCAAACTCGAAAGTGGAGGACACATGAAAAGCCCTAAGCAAGAACATTCATGTGGCTCCGGAAAAGGATGAGAAAGGAGGATTGCCTTGAGGGTCCTCTCTTAGGCAATCATGGAACACAACTCCAAACTCAAAAGTGGAGAACACATGAACAGCCCTAAGCAATAACATTCATGTGGCTCCGGAAAAGGGTGAGAAAGGAGGATTGCCTTGAGGGTCCTCTCTTAGGCAATCATGGAACACAGCTCCAAACTCGAAAATGGAGGACACATGAATGACAACACAATTCGTTCATGTGGCTCCGGAAAAGGATGAGAAAGGAGGATTGCCTTGAGGGTCCTCTCTTAGGCAATCATGAAACACAGCTCCAAACTCAAAAGTGGAGAACACATGAACAGCCCTAAGCAATAACATTCATGTGGCTCCGGAAAAGGGTGAGAAAGGAGGATTGCCTTGAGGGTCCTCTCTTAGGCAATCATGGAACACAGCTCCAAACTCGAAAATGGAGGACACATGAATGACAACGCAATTCATTCATGTGGCTCCGGAAAAGGATGAGAATGGAGGATTACCTTGAGGGTCCTCTCTTAGGCAACCATGAAACACAGCTCCAAACTCAAAAGTGGAGAACACATGAACAGCCCTAAGCAATAACATTCATGTGGCTCCGGAAAAGGACGAGAATGGAGGATTGCCTTGAGGGTCCTCTCTTAGGCAATCATGGAACACAGCTCCAAACTCAAAAGTGGAGAACACATGAATAGCCCTAAGCAATAACATTCATGTGGCTCCGGAAAAGGGTGAGAAAGGAGGATTGCCTTGAGGGTCCTCTCTTAGGCAATCATGGATCACAGCTCCAAACTCGAAAATGGAGGACACATGAATGACAACGCAATTCGTTCATGTGGCTCCGGAAAAGGATGAGAATGGAGGATTGCCTTGAGGGTCCTCTCTTAGGCAATCATGAAACACAACTCCAAACTCAAAAGTGGAGAACACATGAACAGCCCTAAGCAATAACATTCATGTGGCTCCGGAAAAGGGTGAGAAAGGAGGATTTCCTTGAGGGTCCTCTCTTAGGCAATCATGGAACATAGCTCCAAACTCGAAAATGGAGGACACATGAATGACAACGCAATTCATTCATGTGGCTCCGGAAAAAGGATGAGAATGGAGGATTACCTTGAGGGTCCGCACTTAGGCAATCATGAAACTCAGCTCCAAACTCGAAAGTGGAGGACACATGAACAGCCCTAAGCAAGAACATTCATGTGGCTCCGGAAAAGGGTGTTGGCGGGACGGAATGGTTCACCGGGTTTTTCCACCTAAAAGGATAACATGCTTTTTGCAAAGAAAAATAAATCATTCGCGAGAGCACCACATCTTAGAGAAACAATATACTTGTGCCAAGGGTAATCTTCCTTGTAACTGAGAATGAAAGGTAGGATGTCAACTTCTAGCTTTCAAATGAACACGCAGGGGAAACATCGGGCTAAGCTGAAAATAAATCACTCATAGTGTATAAAACTCACAAGGCAAGTGTCTTATCCTATTCCCAAACCATAATTGCACCAGGACTCTATTTTGCACGCGACTTCCTATCGAATCATAAATCAAACGTACGATCACGGACCAATAGGATTTTCTCGAGGTCAGTGTTTTTGGAGAGGAATCTGGGTGTTTCGGTCTTTTCCTCTTTGTTCATGTGGGGTGGGATATTGCCAGTCAAGAATGATTCTGAGTGGCAATCTGGCTTTTGGAGACTTTCTATCCTCTTTCTCTCATTGATCGAGAATTGCTTCTTTTCCCTTTTTACTTCCTTTTGATCTTTGATCGGGAATCCTTCTTTCCTTTCTTTTGTTCTTTTCTCTATTTTTATTTTTCTCTTTTTTCTTTCTTTCCATTTCTTCCTTCAATTTTCCTTCCCCATCCCTTTCTTTGGGAAATCGGGTTTTAACATTCCATTCGCTCTCCCTTGAGGAGATTTCACTGTCTTTTGCTTCGGGGGAAAGGAGGAGGATTCTTTTGATAGGCCAAGGTTCAAAGAGGTCTAAGGTTGTGTCTCAATGGGATCTTTTATCGTGGGAATCCCAATCTTGATATCTGGGGCGAGACAAATTTGGGTGTCAAGGTGTTGCTCTCGGCCTGAACTTCCGTATTATTCCATAAGGCACGCGTGACAATGATAATTTGAAAATAACGTGCAAAATTTGTCATGGCTACAGCCAGGGGGGCACTCAAGCATCCCGTTTATGGCATTGTGACACTACGGTTGGGAATTTACACAGACAAACCCAACGTTTCCAAATCATGTTCTTTCATCAGTTCAATGCATTCATCCATCCTTATCTCGGTTCATTCCGGAAAATAAACTCTTAGCATCAGTCCCTTGTTTCGAGAAGATGCGTTTGCTCTTTACGAATGATTCATACTTCTTAATTACAACATGTTGATCTTTGCGGTCTTTCTTTCTTTTTACTTTTTGTTTTATTTTTAAATATGTTCACTGAAACTATACACTTGTGGTTCTTTATGAGGAAAATCTTTCTTTATACATCTATGACAAACTTTTTCTGTACACGCATTAGAACTCTTCTTTTTACGTCACACGGTCTATATACAAACCCTATTTACATTCAAAGATTTTCATTTTTCCCAACACACCCTTATGGTTCACACAAAGGTTTCTTCATATACACTCGTTGCTCACACACACAAGAATTCCTTTCCACGCATCATTCACACACAAGAATCCTTCTATACACATTTCCTTTTACACACATGTATAGATAAAAACCTTTCTCTTTTCTTTATGAACATGACTTTTATTCACAGCGCTTCTTTCTTTTTATTAGGATTTTTGGTTCATTTTATTTTATTATTTTTAGGACGACGTTCCTAAAATGAAAAAAAACTCTATGCGGTTCCAGCATTTCAATAAACACTATTGACAACTAACGAAACAAATACCGACGTAACAACTCAAGTGATATGTATGTACAAAACAAAAGTCAAAACATGAAACAAACGTCAGTCCCTTAGTCAAACACAAAATAAGATGATATGTAATAGAAAAAAACAAATGGAAACAAAAAGAAATATGGATCAAGAGATCTCCCAATCATGTGGCACCGCTCCCTCCCAAGAAATCAAGTAAATCGGTCATCTCTTCGTCCTCGCGGGCCTCATCTGCCTCGTCGGGAGCCTCTGCTAGTGCCCCTGCTGGTGCCTCTCCTGCCTGGGCCTCAGGCCAATCTCCAGGCCATGCGACCTCTGCCCTGAACTGGTCCGGAGTAGGGCACGGAAAAGAAGTAAAGCCCTGACTCTGCAGGCTGAGACTCATCTGATAAAGACAATCATGGGTCTGTACATGTGCCCGGTGGTTGGCCGCCTGCTGGCGAACCAAATGCCACAAATACTGCTCTGTATCAAACAATCCAGCTGGACCAGCCTGATGAGGTGGAGGCGCGTCCGCGGCCTGTGGGGCATCACCCTGGACCTGTCTCTGCGTGCAGTACTTCTCAATAAAAGCTCGGGTGATGGGCGGCCGAATCACCTTGCTAGGTGTGATGGGGACGCCGAACGACTAGCAGAGTCCTGTGATCAAGGCGGGAAATCCCAGGGCCCTGTTGGACTTATCCAGGTCCAGAGGGTGCCTGGTAGGCGCCATACCTGAAAATATATAGATGGCATCAGCGATTAGCTGAGCCACATGAATGCTCATCCACGTCAGGATAGCGTACACCAGCTGACACTTCGGCAGGGGGAGGTCGGAATTATGATCGCTGGGCAGGATGTTGCTGAGCCGCAAAGTCATCCATATCTGAGTCAGGGTGGTCATGTTGGTGCGCATGATCCGCACCCGTCTCCCGGCAGCAGTCCGGGCAAAATCTTGCCCCGGTATACATAGTAACTGGGCGATGGCCTCCTCATCGAACCCATCAGATCGGTTCCTCCTCTGGCCATACTCGCACTCCTGGCCCTCTTCCAGCACTAAAGGATATCCTAGGAGCTGGCCAATAGCATCTGCATCGAACGGGATCCACTGGCCCCTCACCCAGGACCTCATATCACGCACGCCCTCCTCTGTTGGCCAAGCATTGGCATAAAATTCGAGGACTATGTCTGGATCAAACTTGGCCATGGGGGTAACCAGTGATGCCCACCGTCGGCGACCTATTTCTTCCTGGAAATCGGTGTACTCATCGTCCCTGAGCTGGACGCATCGCTCCCGGAGAAATGACCATCCCTTGATGGCCTCGAAGCGCTGCTGGTGTTCAGCGCTCCTAAAACGGTGACTATCATACTCGGGAGCAGAACTAGTTCCTTCGGCCGCCTTATCCTTCCTGGATCTCTTTGAGGAAAGTTTCCTCGGGGCCATTTCCTGCGAGAACAAACATTTGGAAGTTAGTTTTACAAGATAACACTTATCTTAACGCAAAAAAGGTCGTGTTAATCCCTCTGATGGAGAACAGACTCATGTAATCCATTTATGCACACGCGTATGTGTAGAAAATATCCTATTATTTATATCAACATACAAGGATATTCAAAACATTCTAGTTACCACACATATATATTTTTCGGAAAGAATACTTACACGCACGCTCAAGGTATCGTGCCAAAATTACATATGTTCATATCATAACTATTTTGCTACCACAAACTATCCACACACATTTGAAGTATTTTATTAACATACAAATTTTTGTTGTTTCATTCATATTTATTTACATATATGCACAATGGAGAGCCAATCTCACGTCACGCACACATTTGCATTTGAAAAGGAACTTTCATGCCATCCATCTACACTTGAGGAGCAGTTCCACATCATATATTCATTTGGGAAGCATTCTTGTGCCATTTTTGGCATGGGTACATTTTTTTTTTAAAGGCTTCTTATGCTACCTATCCACAAATATACATATTTTAAAAGGTATTTTTACGCTACCTATCCACAAATATACATTTTTGAAATGCATTATTTACTATTCATTCACTTTGCAAGGTATTTTCATGCCATATATTCATATATATACATATTTTTATGCCATATATATTTACACACATATCTACACACCATTGAAAAGCATCTCCCACGTTACTTAGGTGCATGGGGCAGCCCAAATTCTTACAAACAAGTCCCTATTTTCATGCTTTTCTAAACCTAAAACCAAACTTTGGGTTCCTAGTCATGAGTATGTTTTCTTGCATTGAAGCTTAAAAAGTTTGGGTCCCTAAGCTTGGGACTGCATTTGGGCATCTATTTTGACTTTCCTATGCTGTCTCTACATACACAAAATAGCCCCACCATCCCAATTTTGCCAAATCATATTCATTCATCATTGGGGCATTTCACCGAGCACTTGGTGAGCGCATGTTTGAACATAAATTGCAAGAGGATGGGGACAATGTGGCCTGTCCCATTGCTTCAGAATACAACCTAGGCTTAAGGCCTTTTCATTCAAATCCTTAATTCAAAGAAAAACAAGCACCAAAGCAAACCAAAACTGTCTCACAAATATAAGCATGTTCTCACAATTTAAGGCACCAAAAGATGAAGAAAACACATCAATGGGAAGCAAAAACATCAAGGATGGAATACTTACTTGTTGGAGTGAATTATAACACCAAAAATGAAAGAAAAAGGCAACCAAAAGTGGCTTGAGGGGGCAAGAACCGCAAGCCTTCGTGTTCTTTCTTTCTTGAATGAAGGGGGGGGGGGAGTTTTTGGATACAAAAACGTTCCCCTACTTCGTTTTTATATTTTGAGTGCAGGGGTTACTCGCCCAGGCGAGCTAACCTGCTACTTTTTTTTTTGGGGGGGGGAACATTAACCATGTCCCCTCCTTTTTCATGGGTTAGCGTTTCGCCTAACTTGAACTTACTTAAGTTAGAATTAGGCATCGATTACTTATTTAAAACAAACAATAGTAAAAGAAACTGCGACCACAAAGGATACTGGGCTGCCTTGCAGCGACGTTCTCTGCTTGTTTAGCGCCGGGAAGAGGCAACGATCGGTCAGTCGTGACCCTAGCCCCACTCGATCCGTCCCTATGTACCTGTAAGTAGGAAACAAAAATACGCGGCCAATCGTGACTGGTCATCGTCTTACCTTGATTGATTTCTGCCATTGATTTGTCTTGACTTCTGATCGTGGCCCGAGACGATTCTACTCTTTGCTATCACAAGATATGCATATGCATGTATGAATGTATGAATGTTTCTAATGCGATGATTTTATTTTAGTGAAGGCTGGTTAGATTCAATTTTAAAATAAGCGTTTGGGGCACCCCATACACTGAGCGAAGAGGGCTTATGCTTATAACAAATCTAAAACAAAAAGTTTGAAACCAAAGGGAGGACTAAAACCTCGCCTATCTTTTCCCTTTTTTAAAAGAACAAATACAGAGGAAGGGAATCCCTGGAGGAAACCAGGAAGAACAAAAACTCAAAATTAAAAGAACATGCAACGGTCCCCTCGATTGCCCCAGATTTCAAGCGTAATATCGTTTAACTACATCGGAGTTCACGGGCGAGGGCAACTCCTCGCCATCCATGTGGGTGAGTATCAGAGCACCCCCAGAAAAGGCTCTTTTCACTACGAAAGGTCCTTCATAATTCGGGGCCCACTTGCCTCGGTTATCTTTAACAGCGTGGGACATCTTCTTCAACATGAGGTCCCCCTCGTTGAACTTGCACGGGCGTACCTTCTTGTCGAATGCGTTCTTTATCCTTCGTTGATACAAACGCCCATGGCTCATGGCGGCCAAACGCTTACCTTCAACAAGGTTAAGTTGGTCGTAGCGCGCTTGAGCCCACTCTGACTCTTCTAGGCCTGACTCCTCCATTATCCTCTGAGAAGGAACCTCTACCTCAAATGGGAGCACTGCTTCCATCCCATAAACCAAGGAATACGGTGTTGCCCCAGTAGAAGTTCGTACCGAGGTTCTGTATCCGTGTAGGGCGAAAGGCAACATCTCATGCCAATCTTTGTACGACACTGTCATCTTTTGGACAATCTTCTTGATATTCTTATTCGCAGCCTCTACAGCCCCATTCATCTTTGGCCGATAAGGGGTAGAGTTATGATGCTGGATCTTGAAGTCCTCGCACATCTCCTGCATCATCTTATTGTTCAGATTGGTGCCATTGTCAGTGATGATCTTCCTGGTGAGTCCGTATCGACAAATCAACTCCTTTTTTATGAATCTAACTACCACATTCCTTGTGACATTAGTATAAGACGCCGCTTCGACCCATTTGGTGAAGTAATCTATCGCCACTAGAATGAAGCGGTGACCATTCGACGCCTTGGGTTCGATGGCCCCAATGACATCTATTCTCCACATAGAAAAAGGCCAAGGGGCGGACATAACATTGAGAGGATGTGGCGGAACATTGACATTGTCCGTGTATGCCTGACATTTATGACATTTCCTGACATGAGTGCAGCAATCGCTTTCCATGGTGAGCCAATAATAACCGGCCCTAAGGATTTTTCTGGCCATAGCACGCCTATTGGCATGTGTCCCAAAGGAACCCTCGTGGATCTCCTCAATCATGAAGTTCGCCTCTTTGGCATCTACGCACCGTAGGAGGGTCATGTCGTGGTTTCGTTTGTATAGGATAGTACCACTTACAAAGAAACCAGTAGCCAATCTCCTCAACGTCCTTTTGTCATTGTCAGAAATCCCTGGTGGGTATTCTTTGTTCTCGACATACTGCTTGATGTCGAAATACCATGGTTTCCCATCCCGCTCTTCCTCTATTGCATAACAATATGCCGGCCTGCCTTGAGATTTGAATTCGATGTATGGCAGATCCCCGTGTGAGGCAAGTTGAAACATGGATGCCAGGGTGGCTAGTGCATCAGCCATTTGATTCTCTTCCCGAGGTATGTGGTGGAAGGAAATGTCGTCAAAGTACTTGGCTAACCTCAAGATGTGAGTTTGATAGGGTATCAACTTCGAATCCCTAGTTTCCCATTCTCTTTTCAACTGGCGTATGACCAAAGCTGAGTCTCCATACACCTTGAGTAGTTTTACATCAAAATCAATGGCCGCCTGAACCCCGAGGGCGCATGCCTCGTACTCGGCCATATTGTTGGTACAATCAAAACCTAGCCTAGCCGTGAAAGGAATACACTGATCATCCGGGGATACAAGGACTGCCCCTACTTCGTGGCCCAAAGCATTGGATGCCCCATCGAAGCAAACAATCCATTTGTCTATGTCCTCGTGCGTCCGCTTCTCTTCAAATAGGGCCATGATATCTTCATCTGGAAACTCGGGGTGCATCGGCCGATAATCCTGGAGGGGTTGTTGGGCCAAATAATCCGCTAAGGCACTTCCCTTTACTGCTTTTTGGGTGACGTAAACGATATCGAATTCAGATAATAATACCTGCCACCTAGCGATTCGTCCTGTGAGGGCCGGTTTTTCAAAGATGTATTTCACGGGATCCATTTTGGAAATAAGCCACATGGTATGGCTGAGCATGTACTGCCTAAGCCGATGTGATGTCCATACCAGCGCACAACACGTCCTTTCCAGCATTGAGTAATTCATCTCACATGCGGTAAACTTCTTGCTCAGATAGTAGATGGCTTGCTCCTTTTTCCCAGAATCATCATGCTGACCCAACACGCACCCCATAGATTTGTCCAACACGGTCATGTATAGGAAAAGAGGTCTTCCTGTTACGGGTGGCATGAGCACCGGGGGATTCGCGAGACTCTGTTTGATCTTCTCGAAAGCCTCTTGGCAGTCACTGTTCCATAGGACCGCTTGGTTCTTACGTAACAGCTTAAAAATGGGCTCACAGGTAGGGGTGAGTTGCGAGATAAATCTCGCGATATAATTCAACCTGCCCAAAAACCCCCGAACTTGCTTCTCCGTGCGGGGTTCCGGCATTTCAAGGATGGCCTTCACTTTCTCGGGATCTATCTCTATCCCTTTCTGACTTACGATAAATCCTAGCAGCTTCCCCGACTTCACCCCAAAGGTGCATTTGGTTGGGTTTAGTTTTAATTGGTATTTCCGCAACCTTCCAAACAGCTTACGCAGATTGACAAGGTGTTCGTCCTCAGTCCGAGACTTGGCAATCATGTCATCTACGTAGACCTCTATTTCCTTATGCATCATGTCATGGAACAACGCCACCATGGCACACTGATAGGTTGCCCCAGCATTTTTCAGTCCGAAGGCCATCACCTTATAGCAGAACGTTCCCCATAGGGTGACGAAAGTGGTCTTCTCTACATCTTCGGGTGCCATCTTTATTTGATTATACCCCGAGAAACCATCCATAAATGAGAAGAGGGCAAATTTGGCTATATTATCTACCAATATGTCAATGTGTGGCAGGGGAAAGTTGTCTTTAGGACTGGCTCGGTTCAAGTCTCGGTAGTCTACACACATTCGAACCTTGCCGTCCTTTTTCGGGACTGGGACAATGTTGGCCACCCACTCCGGGTACTGTGCCACAGCTAAGAAACCTGCATCAAACTGCTTCCTTACTTCTTCTTTAATTTTTAAGGACATCTCGGGTTTCATTCTTCGTAACTTTTGCTTAACCGGGGAAGATCCAGGATTCAACGGCAACTTATGCTGCACAATGTCAGAATCCAGACCGGGCATGTCTTGATACGACCACGCAAAGACATCTTGATACTCTTCAAGAAGGATTATCCAGCCTTGGCGGATAGGCGCGGTCATACCGGTTCCTACCTTTACCTCTTTCTTTTCCTCCAGGGTCCCTAAGTTTACCAATTCGGTTTCTTCTTGGTGAGGCTTCATTTCACGTTCTTCCTGAGCGACCAACCTCTCCAACTCTGGTGACAGGACGTCCTCTTCCTCTTCCTCGTTTATCGCTTGGCTTATATCTCGATCGAAATCGATTGTCAAACCCTCGTTATTAGGTTCCTCAAAGAATCGACCCTCACATCTATACCAAACAAGACAAAAGAAACAAAAACATGCAAAATGATATGAGAAAAAGGTGGTACTGCAAGAACAGATGAAACAAGATCTCTTTGTTTATTTAATAAGGTAGGTTTCACAAAACAAAAGAGAACGGAAATCTATAGGCTCTAATTACATTGAATCGGCGGTATAGACTTCTGACTGGCTTATCACGCGCCAGTTCCCCACTTGGGAATCGGGGTGGCATGGTTGCACAAAACTTGGTGGGTTTTGAGGGAACTCCTCTTCTATTGCAGCCACCTCCTCCTCGGACACCATTCCAGCGCTGGTGAAACACTGGCTAATACGGCCGGGCCACACCCTATCCGCCCGAAATCTTGACGGCACATTCCTCCTCCCCGGCATCCCGGGTTCATACCCTAATCCATACTTGTATGGATTTCCTTTGATATCGACCACGTCGGGATTCCCGAGGCAGTCCTTTCCTAGACCCATTGCGGGCTCAAATCCGTTCCTGAGCATAACACGCGCCACCATTATGGCCGTTTTGGAGAGAGAAGGTAGCGACGGACTCGGTTCCACAGAGGCGCAGCTCACCACCTCAAAGGATTGGAAAGCTGTTTCCAATGATTCTTCCGCCGCTTCTACGTACGGTGCGGAGGAGGGGCAGCTCACTAACATATCCTCTTCACCCGACACTATCACTAAAAGTCCACCTACTGCGAACTTCAATTTCTGGTGAAGCGTTGAAGGGACCACTCCCAGAGCATGAATCCACGGTCTTCCCAAGAGGCAGCTATAGGCAGGAATTATATCCATTACTTGAAACACCACATTGCAAGTGTGGGGGCCTATCTGAATGGGAATGTCAATTTCCCCCATTACTTCCCGCCGAGTACCATCAAAGGCCCGCACCACCATCGAGCTCGGTTTTAAACGTGACGCACTAAAAGGAAGCTTTTCCAAAGTGGTCTTCGGCATTACATTTAAACTCGATCCGTTGTCGATAAGTACCTTTGCGACAACGTGGTCCATACATCTCACCGACACATGTAGAGCCTTGTTGTGTCCTCTCCCCTCAACGGGAATCTCTTCTTCCGCAAACGCGATGTAGTTGTTGGTGGTTATATGATTAACGATGCCTTCGAAACCCTCCACCGAGATATCATGTGCTACATGGGCATCGTTAAGAACCTTCATCAACAACACACGATGAGGTTCGGAGTTTATGAGTAGTTCAAGCAAGGAGATCCTTGCGGGAGTTTTATTCAGTTGTCCGACTACCTTAAACTCGCTTTGTTGGATGAGGCGGAGGAACTCATGGGCCTCTTCCAAAGTCACTGTTTTTCCTTGAAGTCCCTCTTTCTTTTCGGCTCCTCTTGCCACGGGAGGATCTACTTCTTTCGAGGGGGTGGCTATATCTGTGGGCTCTTGGACCATGGGCGCCTTCCCTTTAGAGGGCAATTCCGCCGGGTGAGGGGAAGCGAACACCCGACCACTGCGGGTTACGCCACTGAGGCCGGTGATGTTGGTTACCTTAGCTGATAGGGAGTCAACTTCGGTTGCAACTCTTTCACTGGACGCGGGAGGGGTATACTTCCACGGAACGACCTTATTACTTTGATATGCAAATGGCGTCGGCTTGGGCGCCGCCCGCAGGAATATGGGTGTGGAGCCGGTCCCTTTCCTAGTAAAACATATTACTAGGGCCTTGGGGGTTAGAGGAACCTTCTTCTTTTCCGACTGCATGCAAATTTGTGGTTCTTCCTTCCCTCCTATGAACACTTCAAGCTGCCCGCAATCCATGAGCTACTGAAGCAATTCTTCCACCACGGGACAGGTTTCCATGTCATGCGACTCCCCAAGGTGAAACAAACATTCATCCCTTTCGTCTCCGCCACGGGATAGTTTTAACATTTGGGCCTTCTTCCTGAAACGCTAGCCAGCCGGCACTAATCAGATGCTTCACTTTATACTTGAACGGGATGCAGGAGTCAATATTGTGTCCGGGAACTCCACTATGGTACACACACTTGGCACCCGGATCATACCACTTGGGGTAGGGTGGCTGGAGAACCTTCCCGGGTATGGCCACCACCAAGTGATTCTCCAATAATGAAGGCCATAACTCGGAATATGCCATGGGAATAGGAGGGAAGTTGTCTTTCGGGTGCTGTGCATATTTATAAGTCGCACCGAGGGCTGTATTATTAATTGGCCGGGGTGCGGCTGGAGCTGTGCGTTGGGCCGACGCTCTTTCTGCTGCGGGTGGTCCTTTTACTTGAGTCAGGAGGGAATTCCCGGCTCGGATTAAAAAATTTGGGGGATTGGGCTGGTATGAGCTTTGGATATTTTGGGGTGCTTTCATCCATGTTGGGGCGGTGGTGACCGCGTGGGCGTCTCCTTCCTTTTTCCTCGTGCCCACTGTTGGGGCTCTTCTGTTGTTGTTGGGGGCCATATTGGCAGCATATTCAAACTTGCCTTTTCGTAGCCCAGATTCAATCCTTTCTCCGGCGAAGATGAGATCCGCAAAGTTAGCTGGCATGTAGCCTATCAGCTTTTCATAGTAGAACGTGGGTAACGTATCTACCATAATTGTGATCATCTCCCTTTCCGTCATGGGCGGTACGACTTGGGCTGCGAGATCTCTCCATCTCTGGGCATATTCCTTAATGGACTCATGCTCTCGTTTAGTCATACCCTGAAGTTGGTTCCGATCGGGAGCCATGTCCGTATTGTACTGGTACTGCCTAATGAAGGCAGTTGCCAAGTCCTTCCATGATCGGATCTGGGAAGCTTCCAGATTGGTATACCATGCTACAGCTGCCCTGGCCAAGCTGTCTTGAAAGAAATGGACCAACAACTTTTCGTCCGCAGAATACGCCCCCATCTTTCGGCAATACATCCGAAGATGCCCCTTCGGACATGTCGTACCTTTGTACTGATCAAAGTCCGGTACTTTGAACTTGGGAGGGATGACGATGTTGGGCACAAGATATAAATCCGCCAAATCCGAGAATGGGTAATTACCGAGGCCCTCGACTGCTCTTAACCTCTCTTCAAGCGCCTCAATCTTTCCCTTATCTTCCGCAAAGGGAACAGATTCTTTTACGGGTGTGGGTGAGGCCGGGATATGGCGGACTATGTTCGGCTGGGGTAGTTCATGCGGGGACGGATCTTTGAGGTGGAGCAGGGGGCCAAGATGGGTATCTCCTTCCCCATCGTCTTTCTCGGGATAGTCTTCATAAGGTGGGAGTTGCCCCTCAAAAGTAGGGGCTTGGCTTAACTCTTCCGGGGTGGCACGGGGGGTGAAGTTCGGAGGCAGGCCATAAGGATAAGCTTGCGGACTATACCTTCGACCGAACACGGCCGTGTTTCTGTCTAGGTCCGGATTCAAGGTGGGCTGCAGCACCGGCTCCGCTTCCCTAACTGTATTGGAGGCGGTTGCGGTGGCTTTATCCTCTATGGTTTTATGAAGTTTTAACATGACCTCCGAGATGGAAGCCATTTGATCTTTTAAGGCCGATAGATCAGCCTTCATCTGTTCCTGCACGCCCTCTTCATTATCCATTTTTCTGGATCGAGTGTTATAGGGGTGCCTTGGTGTTTTCTTAGTTATGATGAAATTCCTAAAGAAAAAAACAACGGTGAGTATGCCACCAAAACATGAGTATGCAAATGGATGATCGGAGCACTTGGATCCACCCCAAGGTTTTTTAGATAACGTAATGAGTCCAGAACTTCTAATTTTATAAAAAGAACAAAGCTTTCATCTAGCCAAGGTTATACAAAGGTGTTACAAGAGAACCTAACGATTCCTAATTATATGGGCCATCAAACCTATCATGTGCTGACAGTAATTGATTAGCCCATGGATCTCCTCGGGGGCAGTACACACTTCAGCCATGGCCTTTGCTTTGGCTAACAGACGCGGGAGGTCTTGACTTCCATTCAAGGTCAAGGCGAACCTATCCATCCATATAGTCACCTCTTGATGCAACGCATCAATCACCCTCCCTCTTGCTTCTTTTTCAGCATACACTTGTGCAAAATCCTCCACTAGCTTTTGTTCATGGGCCATGGACTGGTTCAATTCTTCCTTGTATTTCCCTATGATAGCTAGCATGCTTTGCTCCGTGGCTTCCAAGTGTTGAGCCAAACTCCTTTTGGACCACGCGCAAGCAACTAACTCTTCTTTTAATATCATGCCATGCACCCGTGACCGATCTCTCTCCTCTCTTCGGAGCTTGAGCTCATTGTTACTACCCCACAATGCTCCTCGGAATTTCTCTCGGCCATATTCCTCCTTGTGGGCCCTTTTGGTTTCTTGTTCAAGGGCTTTTGTAGTGGCCGCGTTTTCCTCTTGTAAATCGGTGCACTCCTTCCGGATGTGTGTAGCAGCTGATTTGAACTTCTCCTTGGCGAGTCTCGCCTTCCCTAACTCTAACTTTAAAGCTCGGACTTCTTCATCTTCCTCCGGAGCTTCGAAATTCTCCTCATCGATAACTTTCAATTTGGAGAGCCAATCTAACCCTCGCGCATGAATTCTTAGCCATCCATGATAACCTCCAATGACGCCATTTCGGATGCCCCTAAGCTCCTTGTCTTTTTTCAACGGATTCCTCCACGCCTTGTGGATTCTTTGTATAACCTTGAGACCTTGCGCGCCTAGATCCCTCACAAGGCAAGGCGAGAGACTTTCTTCAGTTGGTGCTCCCCTCATGGGGTACCCTAGCTGTCTTATGGCTAGTGCGGGATTATAATTAATACAACCCCTAGTCCCTATCAGTGGAACATTAGGGTAGTCCCCACACGAGAAGATAACTCCTTCCTTGCCTTCCTTCCAACGAGGAAACCAATTGATCGCGCTGCCCCCTATCCCAGCCAAATGTTGGTCCCAATCGACTCTTCCTTTTTCGGCACATGAGCGATAGCTTTGAAGCGGACACGGGTGTCTCGTGTCTTGTCGGAATAGGTGTGAAATCAACCACACATAGAGAGCGGGTAAACAACAGACAATCCATGCCCTGTTTTTCTCACACCTCCGGTCAAAGGTGTCGAACAAATCTGCCAAGATAGCTACCACTGGACTTTCCTTGCTATGGTGATATGCGAAGAAAGCATCAATGGCGGCTAAGTCTATCAAACCGTCCACGTTCGGAAAGAGGACAACCCCAAAAATCAGCAAAGCTAAAATATCCGCAAACGGGCCCCACTTCTCTTGGCTCGCCATATCCCTTGCCTTGCCTTCCAAGTATTTCCGAGGCAGGCCCACTACGCCGTTCCGAATTTGCTTCATGCGATCCGACTCTTTTGTTGAATCCCCAATCACAGCTGCAATCTTGCTCAAGGAAGGAAGAAAGCCGGAGAAAAGATACGGTTTTCTCCCCCCGAGAGGGCATCCTAATATCTCTTCAAACTTTTCAATAGTTGGTACCATTTGGAAGTCCCCAAACATGAAACACCTCAACGGCTGGTCATAGTATTGGGCAAGGGATACGACAGCTTCCGTAAATACCTCCGCTACGGTCAAATCTAGAATCTTCCCGTATACTTTGCGGAAGACTTGCCTTTGCAGAGGTCCCATCAATTGTCCCAATTCCTTGAGGCTAGTGACATCTAGACCTTTAACCTTGACTTGATAAAACCTTTTGCCGTTTTGGTTTGTCCCCATCATTTTACCTAAAAAAGGGGTGGATCAAGACTCCGACATGAATGATGCAATGCTTATGCATGAAACGGAAAGAAAACCACACAAAGGGGTAATTCACACATACGAGACCGTAGAGATCCAATTTTAATGCTACGTTTTGGGCATGAGGGCGCCTCAACGTAGCATTAAAAAGGTTACGTATTACTCCAAAGAAACCAAACATCAACTAGCAAAACTATAAACTAGTGCTATTTACCAAAAATGCATGAGAACAAATGGCACGGAGCGTGTTTGCTCTTTGCCCCTATTTGGGAACCTAAGACAATATCTAGGGGTCTCTAATAACTACTCCCCAACAATTCATAACTCACACGGCTGTTTTCTAGAGGTATCATCACTCAAGATAATAATGTTGTGGTGGTATCGAATACCAGCGACAACACATTATAAAGAGAGAAAGCTCTAGACGAGGTTTCACTATTATCAAGCAAGTCGGAGACCTAGCATGATAATTGATTCACCTCCACTCCTTAAATTCCCATGAACCCAGGTGTAGGGCCCCTTTTTTACTCAAACCCGTGGGTGCTTAGAATGCAGTGTAAAGAATGCGAAATAGACAACAATTATCTACATTTTACACAGTTCAATAAAAGCACACCCAAAGTTTCACAATTCCACAATTCCTAAAATAGGCCTAACTCACAAAATTAGTCCCTAGTGGAGTCGCCAACTGTCGCAACGTGCCCTTCGCGGGCGAGCGAGGGCGAGGCTCACGGGTGCGCTTTCCAAAGGAGGAAAGATGCGCGGAGTCGCCACCAACGTTTATTTGTGGAAAACGTCGGAAAAACCGAAGGAAACCGGTCAAAATGAAAATTCTAAGTTCGGGAGTTGTATTTACGCTTGAGGAAGGTATTAGCACCTCTTACGTTTGTCTCGAAAGACAACAGCCTATTTTTTAGAATTGTGGAATTGTGTTATCTTAACTTTTATTTCTTTTCATTTTTTGAGGTCGACAAAAGCGGGGCTTTTGCTCCTACGTACCCTCTTTTGGAGAGGAAATCAGACCTACGTAGTTCTTCCTTATGTGTGAATCAAACAAATTTTTTTACTTGAAGAGTGATCATTTAAAGGCGTTGGACCTTTAAAAATGATCCAATTTAGTTAGTATGAAACTGAAATGATATACTTTCAAAACCTATTTTTCTGGACGAGCTTGACTAGGCGAGTTGATTTTAGCCTTAATTTCACTTTAGTTATTAGTCAATTCAATTAAGAATGAGAAATCCCAAAGAGAAAACGTCCGATTGATTTTTCGCTTTTAATTTACTAAAAGGTATTTTTTGATTATTATATTATTATTTTACCTCTTTTTTTATTTCCAACGTGGTTACGGCACGACCGAGCGGTCGGAATTCATTTTAACCAAAATTAACGGATGATACAATTCAAACGATCAGTGGAAATTTATTTTATTTTTAAATTAAGCGAGAAATGACTTAAATAAATGGCTTAAGCACGTCAAAAGGGGGTATAAAAAGTAAATGAAAACGAGAATAAAAATACATGAAACAAAATGTGGACCACCACGGGTACATAGAATGAATTGAAAAGCTCGGTTTGAGGTACTTACCCGTTGAAGACTGAAGAAAACGAAGAACGAAAGATGAATCTTGAAGAACGGCCGAGAATCTTCGCGTAATTACTCACGAAAACGTTACGGAAACGTTACCGAAGTGTCTCGGCTTGGATTTTCTTCACGGAACTAATTTTCCTCAGCTATTTCGAGAGAGAGAGAAGTGCCTAAGGGGCTGAACCCTTTTCTTCTTCACTTCTCCCCCTATTTATAGCAAAATAGGGGAGAAGCTTGCCGCCTAGCTCGCCCAGGCGAGCAAGGTTGCTTCCTTTAGAAGCAACAGCCTTCTGGAGGAATCTTCTGGAGGGGCCCAAGTGGGCTTGGTCGCTATTTGCACCCCCATTTTTACTAAATACACCCCCCTTCTATTTTTTTGGTGATTCTTTTTCCGTAATGTTACGAAACTTTACGAATTTCGTAACGATACTTATTTTTTCTTCCGCAAGGTTACGAATCCTTACGAATTATGTATTTACTCTTTTTTAGCTTTCGAAGAAGTTACGGAAACTTACGGATTGCGCAAAAACACCTCTTTTCGACTTCCGCCACATTACGGAATTTCACGGATCGCGCAAGCCTGCTTCCTTTAGATTTCTGAGACGTCTCGGGACTTCATTTATTGTGCAACAAAGGACGCCAAGTATCTCAAAGCGGCTAACCAAAGATTGCATGTCATCAAGTAATAATCCCCGGACGAAATTAGGGTATGACACTCTCAAAATGAAAAATTATCTTATCCTCTTAAAAATTCCTTAGCCAATACACTTGCAATTCAATAAGGAATTATTTTGAGTGCTCAATTGTTCAATCTATCTCTTTCAAGAGAGATTTCTTCTTCTCTTCATCATATTTTTGAAAAGGGATTAAGAGACCGAGGGTCTCTTGTTGTAAAGCAATCTGAACACAAAAGAAGGGTTGTCCTTGTGTGGTTCAGAACTTGTAAAGGGCTTTTGCAAGATAGTGGAACTCTCAAGCAGGTTGCTTGGGGACTGGACGTTGGCACAAGGGTGTGGCCGAACCAGTATAAATCTGAGTTTGCAATCTTTCTTCCCTTAAACTCTTTTATTGTTTATTGCTTATTGCTTCTTTTCAGTAAGTTTAATTTGCATAATTATTTGATTGTTCATTTTGAAAGAAATATTGGGGTTTGGGTTAAAATCAAAATAGAATTTTTTTTAATCAAGAAAAGTTTGTGATATCTTAATTCAACCCCCCCCCCCCCTCTTAAGATATCTGAGGCCACTTGTCTAACAAGTGGTATCAGAGCTTCATTCTTGTATAAAGTTTAGAAGCTTCAAGAATAATGGCCTCAGCAAACTTCTTATTACCAGAAGAAAATTCAATAAATAGGCCTTCTATTTTTAATGGAGAGGGTTACCACCATTGGAAAACCCGAATGCAAATTTTCATTGAGGCAATAGACTCAAACATTTGGGAAGCCATAGAAGTTGGACCTTATGTACCCACCATGGTGGCTAGAAATACAATAATAGAGAAACCTAGAGAAGAGTGGTCTGAAGATGAAAGAATATTAGTGTAGTACAATTTAAAGGATAAAAACATCATTACTTTTGCCCTAGGAATGGATGAATATTTTAGGGTTTCAAATTGTAAGAGTGCTAAGGATATGTGGGACACTCTACAAGTTACACATGAGGGAACAACTAATGTCAAACGATCTAGGATAAATACTTTAACTCATGAGTATCAATTATTTAGGATGAAGACAAATGAAAGTATACAAGATATGCAGAAAAGATTCACACATATAGTTAATCATCTTGCATCATTAGGAAGAATTTTTCCAAACGAGGATATCATAAATAAAGTGTTAAGATGTTTAGGTAGAGAGTGGCAACCAAAGGTAACAGCCATCACAAAATCTAGAGATTTGTCTATTATGTCTCTTGCTACACTATTTGGAAAATTACAGGAACATGAGATGGAGTTGCAAAGACTAAATCAACATGAAGAAAATGATAAGAAGAAGAAGGGAATTGTTCTTAAAGTCTCATCTTCAATCCAAGAGGAAAGTGACATAGAAAATTCAATTGACTTAGATGAAGATGAAGATCTTAGCCTCTTTGTCAAAAGATTCAACAAATTTATTAGAATGAGAGGAAATCAAAGAAGACAAAACTTCAAACCTAAAAGAAGGACTGAAGAGTCATTTCAAACTCCAAAATGCTTTGAGTGCAATCAACCCGGAAATCTGAGGGCTGATTGTCCAATCTTTAAGAAAAGAATAGAGAAGTCTGAAAAGAAGACTATTTGAGAAAAGAAGGCAAAAAAGGCCTACATCACATGGGATGATAATGACTTAGAATCGTCTGATGATTCTAAAAAAGAAATTATTAATCTATGTCTAATGGGCAAAAACTATGAAAGCGACGAAGAGGTAACATCTTCAAACAAATCTATTTCTTTTGATGAGTTACAAGATGCATTTGCTGAATTACATAATGAATCAATTAAACTAGCAAAACTTGTTTCTTCATCTAAGAAAACAATTTCAGATTTAGAGAAAGAAATTTCAAAATTAAACAAAGAAATAGATCTTCTTAAAACTGAAGTTTCAATCTCTAAATCTAGTGATAAAGTTCATGTTTCTACTATGACTAATGAAAAAGTAAATTCATGTAAATGTTGTAGCAAACATGTAGAAGAAATTAAAAATTTGAAAAACTTACTTGCAAAATTTTCGATTGACAAGAATAACCTAGATGTCATATTAGGAAATGAAAGATGTATTCTTGATAAAGCAGGAATTGGATACAAACCAGAAACACAACAAAAGTTTTCAAAAGTTTCTTTTCTTTCTCACAAAAATATAATTCTCCTTTCATTACATGTTTTTATTGTGGAAGAAAAGGGCATGGCACATTTACATGTTATTTTAAGAAAAATTGCAACAATATCAAAATGATATGGGTCCCAAAAGGATCTTTAGTTAATACTAACACACAAGGACCCAATAAAGTTTGGGTACCTAAGTCACAAACTTAATCATGTAGATATCTTTGAAGAAGAAATGGTACATAGATAGCGGTTGTTCAAAACATATGACGGGAGATTCATCGAAGTTCACACATATCTATCCCAAGAAAAGTGGGCATGTTACTTATGGTGACAACAACAAAGGTAGAATTCTTGGAGTTGGAAAAATAGGTACGAATTCTTCAAACTCCATTGAAAATGTTCTACTTGTTGAAGGCCTTAAGCACAACTTGCTTAGTGTTAGTCAATTATGTGATCAGGGCTATCTAGTATCATTTGATTTTCTCAAAAATGTCTCATTGAACATAAACATGACACAAATATAAAGCATATAGGGTATAGAGTTAACAATGTTTATATGATAGACTTAAGCCAAAAACTAGATAATAATAAATGTTTTCTTAGCAAAGATGATGATCCATGGCTATGGCATAAACATATTGCTCACATAAACATGGAACACTTAAAAAAATTAATTTCAAAAGATTTAGTTGTTGGTTTTCCAAAACTAAAATTTGAAAAAGATAGACTATGTGATGCATGTCAAAAGGGAAAACAAACTAGAGTTTCATTCAAATCCAAAAACATTGTTTCAACTACTCAACCTTTACAATTACTACACATGGATTTGTTTGGCCCTTCTAGAATCATGAGTCATGGAGGAAGTTACTATGCCCTTGTTATAGTTGATGACTATTCTAGATACACTTGGACACTATTTATCACTCATAAGAATGATGAATTTCAAGCATTTAGGAAACTTGCAAAAATGATTCAAAACAAGAAAAATCTCAAAATTATATATATTAAGAGTGATCATGGGGGTGAATTTGAAAATAAAGAATTTGAATTATTTTGTGAAAAGCATGGCATTGAACATAACTTTTCTGCACCTAGAACCCCTCAACAAAACGGAGTTGTTGAAAGGAAAAATAGATCTTTGGAAGAAATTGCTAGAACCTTATTAAATGACACTCCTCTTCCAAAATATTTTTGGGCTGAAGCCGTTAATATTGCATGCTATATCATGAATAGGGCTTTAATAAGACTCATTTTAAAGAAAACTCCATATGAACTGTTTAATGGTAGAAAACCCAACATTTCACACCTTCATGTTTTTGGTTGCAAATGCTTTGTATTAAACAATGGAAAAGAAAACTTAGGAAAGTTTGATGCTAAGTCAGATAAAGGAATTTTCCTTGGTTATTCCTTGCATAGTAAAGCTTATAGAATATATAATAAGTGAACTATGACTATTGAAGAATCTATTCATGTTTCCTTTGATGAGGCTAATGCTATTTCTCCAAGAAAGGATATTTTAGATGATATTGCAGAATCTTTAGAACAAATGCATATTCATGGACAAGATTCTAAAGGAAAAGGGAAAGGAAGCAATGAAGATCCTCTAGAAGAAGCCAAATCAAATGATGAACTTCCAAGAGAATGGAAAGCTTCAAAAGATCATCCCCTTGACAACATTATTGGTGATATCTCAAAAGGGGTAACAACTAGACATTTTCTTAAAGACTTATGCAATAATATGACTTTTGTGTCTATGATTGAACCTAAAAATTTAAATGAAGCCATAATAGATTATCATTGGATAGTTGCTATGCAAGAAGAACTAAATTAGTTTGAGAGAAACAATGTGTGGGAACTAGTAGAGAAACCTAAAAACTACCCCATCATAGGAACAAAATGGGTATTTAGGAATAAGTTACACTACTAGAAAATACACTTTCAACATCGGTTATTTAGAACATTCTACATCGGTTCTAAAACCGATGTTGAAAGTGACGATGTTGAATGTATGAATGTTAACATCGGTTTTGGAAAACCGATGTTAACATACATATGACAACATTAATTCTCCAAATACCCGATGTTAAACACAATGAACAACAGCAAAAAAAGTGTAGGCATGATGAACGTTGACATCGGTTTTCCAGTAAAACCGATGTTAATATGTTAGTTTAACATCGGTTTTCTAGAATAACCGATGTTAATGTATGCCCTTAACATCCGTTTTTCTAGAAAACCGATGTCAACGTTGATGATGCTTACACTTATTTGGTGTAGTTCTTTGTGTATAACATCGGTTAATTATAAATAACCGATGTTACTATTCAAATATTCACATCCGTTATTTATAATTAACCGATGTTAATGTACAATAGTTGACATCGGTTATCCACAGATAACCGATGTTAAAATACAAACGCTGACATCGGTTATACACAAAAAACCGATGTTAATATACAAACATTAACATCAGTTTTCTATTATAACCGATGTTGGTTATGATATTAACATCGGTTTTTGTTAATAACCGATGTTGTTTTCAAATATTTTTTTTATATATACTTTCTGTTTTTACATTAAACCAAAAATTGTACCTGTCAAATGCAATTTCAGGAGGCCCAATTCACAGCAAATAAACATTTTATTCTACTTTCAAGCAGTTTTAATGATAATAAACATCAAATAATTGATTTATATATTATAAAGAACAATCAACAAATGAATTCAATGTTCGTGTTACATAGAAAATGTAAAAAATTTAAAAAATGTCCCTAAATCCTAGGCCTGATCTCTAACTCGGAGATAAAACTGTGCCCACTGAATCCGCAATGGTTTTAATCTCTCGGGCTCCAATGGTCTAGGGTCGTTAAAATACTGCATGATTAAATAAATCATATTAAGTTAATAATGTAATACAAATTATAAATAAATCAATTTTCTTTGAAATAAACTTACCGCTTCCCAATTATTTCTAAAACTTTCTAAAATGATGGTGGACATCCAGTGCATGACATAGTAGCCGCACTCAGTAGTTCCTTTTTGTCTATTACACTAAATACATAATTAAATTTGGATATTAATTAAACAACTAGTGTACAGACACATAAAGAAATATATATAAGTGGAAGTTTTATGTAAATGACGTACCTTGACGACAATCCACCTAGCAGGAGCCTTTGATTTAGGCTGTGGAGCATCATCAAGACCCTTGATAGCACTGTTCCATATGAGTAACAATTAAAAACTGGTGTTGTACGTTGAGGTATTACAATGCAAATGTATTGAAAAGAACACTAACCTATTAATAATCCCCTTAAGGTAGTTGTCTGGCCTATTATGCAATGAACAAAACTAGACAACTAAGTGTTCCCTGGGCAGGATGACCACCATCTGCCAATGTCCGCTGCAGTGGAACCTAAAATGCGTTAGTACATTAGTAAACATTAATTAAATTTTGTTATTTTGTGACTTACCCATTTAGGTAGGCTCCAAGATACACATCGCGTTGTGAACTCTGCATACAACTCTTTATGTAACTTTCAGATTCAAACTGCGATTGCCCAGACCTCTGAATGGACTGAGGCTCGAGGAATCCATAGATATCAGAATTCCCCGCTCGCATACATGTTTCAGTGAGATGCCTGTTTATGTTAAGTCAAAGTTAAATATTTATGAATTGAAAGCCATAACTTAGGCAAATAAAAGCCTTTTATATAAAGACTTACAGAATCCACAACTGTAACACTGATATGCTGAGACATTGACCACCGTGTGCGATTTCGGAGAGGTCTTCGTGCTTTATGTACAGGGGAAATCTGGATTAACGACCCCGAACACGGTGGCATCCCATCTAACCTGATAAGGCCTCAAGAAAAGCTTTGGGATGGTCAATGTCATCAGATAAAGCGGATCATCGACCTCCGGATCGGGCTTCGGAGGTGGTTTTGGTGGAGACACAACTACCTGTTCATGAAACAAAGTTAAATAGCCTAATTTGAAAAGAAGAAACATATAGTAAGGACAATAAGTACCTGCTGTGATAAAGACTTGACCAGATGTGTCGGCCAAGCAAGGAAGGTGTGAAGTGCCTGTCAGAGTCACCGGTCTTAGGATCATTTCCTGAGGGATCAACACAACTCCCCTTTGTTCTCACTCGAGGACCAGAGGGACCAGGACCAACCAGAGGCTCAGGAGGCCCTACAAGTCCCTAAGATTGCATCTGCGACTGAAGGTGGCTGAAGGATGCTATGACCTGCCTCGTCACTTTCTCTGTGATGGACTCCTCTAGCTGGTCCCTGATCTGCTGAGTCAGCTGGTGTAATTCGTTAGGAGGCAGGGAGGAAGCGTTGCGGGACGTCCGTGGAGCCGATCCAAAGTATTGCTTGATGGTGACACCAGCTCCAATACCACGGACACGTCCAGGGTGCTCTGGACGTCCAATAGCAGCGGCCAGAACATCCTGACGTCCATGGGGGACGAACGATCCCTGTGTGGCCTGCTCCTCAAACGAATCCTGCACAGAAAACACACAGTGGTACATGGCATTCTCAAAATATTCAAACATAATTGTAATGGTTAGTTGAACATGACTTACAATCTTCTCAGCAATTTCCTTTGCGGCCTCAGTCGTCATCTCCCCTGTCTTCTTCGTGCGGGCCATCTTCCACTTCACGTGGCGTCTGACCGGGGATGGAGGGTCGATGACGCCATCAATGCTTCCTGACTGTGCAACTTCCTGCATCTTCTTCTTGGTCTTCTCATCCAGGAACTTCTGCTCCAAATAATCATAACCCCCACAAGACAAAATGTGGGGGGCAGTATTTGTCACTTTTCCTTGCTGATGCTGTATTTGTCACAGACGGTGTCCTCGACACCGTCCTGATCGGCTGCAAGGGCTCATTTCCTCGTGAGGTTTGATTTAAACTGCCTCCATCTCTCCCCCATGATCTGTAGTAACTTCCTTTTCGTCCTACTGTCAGAAGCCTCTGGGATATCAAATTCCGCCTGACAACATGAAACAAAGTTTATTTGTTACAATAATGAAATTTTTTGGCTATTAATTACACACAATCAAATAAGAAAAGAGAAATACCTGAATATCCTCCCAAATCAGGTCCTTCTGAGCAGTAGGGACCTCCTTCCAGTTCTCGTAGCTGATGTCCACCTTATCACGTGCCACAATCCCCAAATATGTTCTTAATTTCTTCTTGTGGGGACCGTCGGCCTTCCCTGTAGCAGGATCAACATGCACCACTGGTCTCTCAACACCAGGTGGTCTAGTGGACAACGATCGTAGGCGTGAGGCTTTGCGTGTCCGCTTCACGGCAGACGTCGAAGCCGATGCGTCCGAAGTAGGAGGAGGAGGAGGAGGAGAAGGAGGAGAAGGAGGAGGAGATGGAGGAGGAGGAGGAGTAGTGGAGGCAGGTGGAGAACCCATGATCTTTTATACAATAACATTCAAAATTGGATTAATGAAAAGAGGATTAGTGATAAGTTTTTTTTGGAAGGCAAAAGTATAAGATTATTAAACAAAACCCCACCACATAAGGAGACAAGACAAATTAACCAAAGGACTCTAAAAGATAGGTAGTTGTGCTTTGTAATTGTGATTTCATCCATGTTTTCTTTGATATTGATTTTCTTAGGACTTTATCCATGTTTTGACAGCATTTGATTTAAATATAAATAATATAAGGTTATGGCATA